>NC_084741.1:46574375-46874375 GCF_033978785.1 Entelurus aequoreus | reverse complement strand
GGAATGGTTACCTTTCACATTTTAACAGTTTGGTACCAATACCCACCCTCAGAATGGACACTTTTACTCAATATTACCAATTGTCTGCACTTATGTGTGTAATAATAAATAGTAATTGTTTTATAATAAAATCACATTTAAAAATGAGCTGATTATGGTATCTGTTATCCAGTTGTCATATCATTATGCCATTTCTGAGTCTCATTCGCAAGAACTATATACAGTAGTAGACTTTGCATGCAGATGGAATTCCAAGATATTAGATGGCAGCAGTGTATATAGACTATGAGGCCCAGCTGGAATCAGCCTTTGCAATGAAGCTGAATGTGCCAGAATAGTCTTATGTTGCGCCTTACAAATGTTTATACTTTAAGTATTGTACTTTTTGATTGTAACGTGCATCTTAGTTACACCGTAGTTTAAATTACCAAATGTGGAGGTGTTGAAATTGCCATATAAAATCAGTAATGCTACTCAGTAGCAGGTATATGGCAAAGTCAATGTAAATTAGCATCAAGCTAGTGTATTTTGGAAAAATGGAGCCTTACTTTACATTTTCTATCAGACATACTTGCTTTGTCGGCGTGGAACATTGCAACATTACCTCGAGGCTGTTCAGCTAAGTCCGCTCAGAATGTTGCTGTGAATGCCGCATGAGTTCTTTTTGCCTCGCCAAGTGAATCAATATCCTGTGGTATCTACAAAATACAGTTGGTGCCTATAAAACTACCAAATTCTGTACCCATCCCTACATACATACATACATACATACATACATACAGTATATGTATATATATATACATACATACATACATACAGTATATGTATATATATATATATATATATATATATATATATATATATATATATATATTTATATATTCACATATATGTATATATATATATATATATATATATATATATATATATATATATATATATATATATATATATATATATATATATATATATATATATATATACTGTATATATATATATATATATATATATATATATATATATATATATATATATATATATATATATATATATATATATATATATATATATATATATCTATATATATATGTATACATTTATGTATATGTATATAAATACACTACATTACATTACAGATACATTACTGTACAAAGCAGTAATCAGAGCAATGGGTGGCTATTTTGAAGAAACTAGAATATAAAACATGTTTTCATTTATTTCACCTTTTTTTGTAAAGTACATAACTCCACATGTGTTCATTCATAGTTTTGATGCCTTCAGTGACAATCTACAATGTAAATAGTCATGAAAATAAAGAAAACACATTGAATAAGAAGGTCTGTCCAAACTTTTGGCCTGTAGTGAAGTGAAGTGAATTATATTTATATAGCGCTTTTTCTCTAGTGACTCAAAGCGCTTTACATAGTGAAACCCAATATCTAAGTTACATTTAAACCAGTGTGGGTGGCACTGGGAGCAGGTGGGTAAAGTGTCTTGCCCAAGGACACAACAGCAGTGACTAGGATGGCGGAAGCGGGAATCGAACCTGAAACCCTCAAGTGGCTGGCACGGCCACTCTACCAACCGAGCTATTCCGCCCCTGTACTGTACATATCAAGAAAAAATATATGTTGCATGTATTTTCACATTTTTAAACTGAACTAGAATGTAGTAAAATAAAATAAAAATCACAAAAATACTAACACATTCTGACTGAGAATGTGATTGACCTTAGAACTTAGTAGGACATAGTAGTACATGCAGTTTGTTATACAGTTTATGTTCCAACACTTTGGCCATATGACCAAGGGTATGTTGGTTACAGTGTTATCAAAACAAGTTTATTTCAAGAGAGGCAACATGGTGATAGAATACAAATATATTAGAAGAGTTTTTGGAATGTCTCCTAGATTTGTAAGCACACAGGTTCATGATGTAATGCTGAGATTTTGAGTCTGGAATTCAAGCTAAAAAGTGGAACATTGATTGTGGGTCCTTGCAGTATTTCAAAAGCTAATATGTGACCCACTGATGAAAAGTTCTTCCTTCGGAATCAAGTTGAATGTCCAGCGTTATCTTTCTGTTGGAATTTCTCTTATCACCTTCAGTGCAATGAGTGACAGACTGATGCAAGTTCTTACCTGAGCCTCCAAAAGTACCCTTATATGTATCCTGCAAAGGACAGATACTGTTAGTGCTCCACACTATTTTATACTTGGACTTCTCAAAAGCTGTCGACAGACTGGCGTAAGGGAGACATCCCTGTGCATAAGAGAAGGATTTGGTTTCAGGAGCTGTAGGTCTTTGTCTCCGCACCACATCATAATTTTGCAAGCACTATACTCTATAATAGATAAGAGTAATACAAGTTGTGTTTGAAGGCTTTCATTAATCATATAATACATGTTGGGTTTCGAGGGTTAAATTTGGAAAAAGACAAATATACACTATGTTTTACCATGTACTAGGAGTGTTACGATACATGTATTTGTATCTATATTTTTCGGTTGGGAACCTTTGGTCATGGCTGGGGAATGTGTTAAAGGGAAGCCCCAACTTCAATACTTTCTTCTGCCATTAAATATTTTGTTTGGGTGACTTTACCTTCCGTTGAAATATTTAAATAGACTAATATAATTGGATACAACAAAAGTAATACGCTGCTATTGGGTCTTTTTACTAAAAATATTGAAACATTTTGTAAAAAATATTTGTGAAAAATATATTTTTTATTTATTTATTTTTTGGCTAATATTGTGTGACTGCTTTTGGTAATCGTACTTGATTTATTATGGTTGTGAGTTTTTCTTAGGATTGCAAGTCATGACATTTTGTTATACAGTCCTGATAACTTCGAATGAGATCGACCAAAATGTATTTAGGTAGTTTATCTTGCATCTGTCTTGTGCTTAAAGAATACTTTGGAAATATGAAGTATGGACTTTTCAATGGTTCATGTCGACATAAGATATTTCGACTTTAGGGCCCAACTTTTCCACTACAGAGAGGCCTGGAGCCCACTCAAATATTAACACTGAAAAAGTAATCTTATTCTTGATTTTAATCATATTCAATATTTATATCTAACCTACTTACAGTTTACAACCATGTCAAATGATATGAAAACGTGCGTTAATTACAAAGATTATTATTTATCTAACACATAAACTTTAGGATTTAATGAGGCAGTTTAGAAAAATGTATACTAACCAAATATACTGCACAAGAAAGGACTCATTAATAACTGACAAATAATACATTTACATATACCGTATTTTCTGGACCATAGGGCACACCAGATTATAAGGCCTACCGCCAATTAATTGTCTATTTTTGATGTTTTTTCATATATAAGGCGGATTATAGGGCGTACTAAAGGAGTCATAATATTATTTTATTTTTTTCTAAATTGATAACACTTCCTTGTGGTCTACATAACATGTAATGGTGGTTCTTTGGTCAAAATGTTGCATAGATTATGTTTTACAGATCATCTTCAAGCCGCTTTCTGACAGTCGCTTCCGGATGCGCCGTTTTGTGGGCGGTTTTATTTACGTGGCTCACCTTCGGCATTGTTTTCTCCCCGTCATCTTTTTTGTAGCGGCGCAGCGTGCAAGGACGGGAGTGGAAGAAGTGTCAAAAGATGGAGCTAATTGTTTTAATGACATTCAGACTTTACTTAAATCAATAACGGAGCAGCACCTCCTCATCCGGAAACAACAAGTGTCCCGTGAAAAACCGTCCGACCGGAACTCTCTAATAACTAAAGTTCCTTGGGTGAATAATGTAAAGTCACGACACCGGTATGTTTTAGCGCTTTCATGGCGAGTTTACTGACAGATATAAGTAAGAACTTTACACTACTTTATATTAGAAATGGCAACAGCGGAGGATGAATGTCCCAAAACAAGAAGATAGAGGAAAAAGAAGAATTTATGAACTACGGCGACCCCAGGGACTACAAAGGCTGACGCGCAAATTTTTTTTAGGATTTATGCAGATCCCAAATACAGATCAGCAGGTACCAGAAGGTAAAAAAAGTTTCTTTTGCATAATATTGTGAAACAAAACGCCAGATAATATGTCTTACCTCATACACACACCATAATAATACTCGTACGTTTAATGCGCCGACAATCCATTAAGCGGTGCAGCTTCATAGCTTACCAAAGTTGTACTAAAAGATTTTGAAATATTTTTCAGTGCCGTGTGTAATGTTCTATATTTTCAATGGAACATATAAAATGTTGGAGTTATTTACTTGAGTGCAGTCTACACGTATCTATTATGTTTGACTGCCATCTACTAGTCACACTTATCATTACACTATGTACCAAATAAAATTGCTTCGAGGTCGGTAAGCAAAACCATAATTATTCCGTATATTTGGCGCACCGGGTTATAAGGCGCGCTGTCAAGTTTTGAGAAAGAAAAAAATTATTTTAACTGTCAATTAAATTAAAGTGCAAATAAAAATACAGTATTACCACTCTCGTCATAATTGTTGTGCTGAAGAAATGTATCAATGGCTTTAGCTCCAGACTTCTGTTTGTTTGGGATTGTCATTACTGCCACACGTGGTGAAAAATGTATAACAACTGAGTACCGCTGCGGCTCATATTGGCCACGAGTGGTAAACAGATTTTTTTTGTGCAGCCCTGTCATGCGGCCCAACAATAGACCCCATGGTTAGGAAAGTAATGGTTGTGCTTTGGTCCAAATTTCCCATAAACATTTCTTTACAGACCATCTTCAAGTCATCTTCTCATCATTTCTCGACAACCATGTTGTATTTTTAAAGGTTCACCTTTGTACTGACAAATATAAGTTACGACTATATGCTACCTTTTCTTAGAAATGAAACAGCGAACTTTATCTGCGATTAAATGTAGTTTGGGGGAAATCCTTCTGTATATTTTGCTGTTGTACTGAAGCGGGTGTCTGAGCCTGGCTCTGTGCTCCATGTCCGGCCGGCTATGGTCTCGCTGGGACCCGCACTCAAGTCATTACATTGCCACAAAATACAAACGTTGACAAGGCACTCCTTTTTTCTTTAGATGAGGCTGGAAGTTTGCACAGTGACCTATTAGGAAATCATTTTCAGACATCAGGTTGTATACAGTAAGTACATGTTTTTCTTTAGACAACAACTGTCGCTTGGGACAATAAAATCCCAGCCGAGTCATACCAAAGACTATAAAAATGGGACCCATAACCTCCCTGCTTGGCACTCAGCAACACGGGTTAGAGTTGGGGGTTAAGTCACCAAAATGATTACCGGGTGCGGCGCCGCTGCTGCCCACTGCTCCCCAAGGGGATGGGTCAAATGCAGAGGACAAATTTCACCACATCTAGTGTATGTGTGACAATCATTGGTATCTTTAATCTTTAATCTTAATCTTAAAAGAAGTGGACTTGGGTGCGCAGCAGTCTCCCGAGAAACCTTTACCATGTATGGAGATATCCGCTGATGTCACAGATTGGTAAATGCCACATGTCTGTTTTATAAATATCTCCTCAACGCCTCCATGGCTTAAATTCACATTTTTATTTATGGGGATCCCAAATCCCAAAAACCAGTGCCAACAGGCAAGACAAGTGGGTTTTAAGGTAGTTAGATTATGGTGTAATCGCAGCAATTTTAAAGGTGCAGTAACCCCAGCTCTAAACGTTACACAGCACAGAGCTCTGTGATGTTTGAGGAGAGTGCATCACCAGTGATCAGAAGCATATCTTGAATCTTTGTGCAGGGAGTGATTATGACGACCTCTCACCTTAGACAGGTCTGACGAGATCAGAACATCAGAATACATCTACAGCTAAGGTGCTGACGCTGAATCCCTTTTGGCAGAACTCGTAAGGATTTGCCTCCATGTGCATACCAAAATGAAGCTTGCTAATAATCTGCACCTGGACAGTGTTGTTCTACTTGTGGGCTTATCAGAAAATGTATGCATTTCATCAATTGCCAGGTGCAGCCTGGACATAGTTTAACGCTGACAAGGTCTCTCTTATCGGAAAAAAAAATACATACCATGGATTAAGAAAGGAAATGACAGGAGTGTGGAACTTTATAGAAGAATGTGTGTTTTGCATATACTGTACATTTTGAAGGTGTGTTCTAAATTTCATGCGGTTAAAGATGTATTTTTAAATTATCTTAAATAAGTTTAATTAGGGCTGTAAAAGTTAACACAATAAAGCGTTAACAATAAGTTTCTTAAACGGCACAAATGTTTTTGACGCGCACACGTTCTTTTTGACCCTCGGTCCATTCGATAGCGTGGAACATCGTAATGGCATTCCGTTTACTGTTGAGCCACATGCGGGACAATAGCGAGCAGAAATGCACAGAGAAAAGGGCACATTTGGGAAATCCCATATCCAAAGCCATGCCAATTCGTTATACCGGCAAGAGAATTATATTGTATCTTTGATCGCCGTGAAACAACATCACTGGAGAAAGTGCGTGCAGGAGCGTGTTGCCGCCTTGCAGAGAGGAGGCGCTTCACTTCCGTGTTTCAACTTTACTGCATTGATAACAAAAATCTACATTGTTACTGTAACTGCTTTAGTAAGATGGGGTAAAAGATCGGCAGAAAGGAAAGACAAAGGAAAGAAGTCTTTAATATTGTTTATTCTTGTCATGACGTCAACACAACTCTTCCCAAACCAATCACGCACGTCCGGCTCCTCAATAATAGTGCTACACGTCACATCCGGTCTCACTACAATAACATAATGAAAAATGTTGTATATTACAATCATGCTTTGATTGTCAAATATGTTTTGTAATGTAATCTGTGATATTTTACCTAAATAAATGCTAGTACAACAGACAGGGAGACTTTGTATGGGAGATTAAAATAAAGTGTATATACTTTTACAAGATGCTCTGGGAGATAGTCCTCAATTACTGAATGTTTGGCAGGCTGAATAATACACTCTACTTAATAGACAACATGAGAACATTGTCATGCAGATATACACATTTCATTAACTTGTACAACACTCAGTTGTACAAAATATCAGAAGCATTTATTCAAATAAAAATATTACATTTTACATTACCAAACATCTTTGACAATCAAACCATGATCATAACAATCCACATTGTGTGTTTTAATGCGCAAAACGGGTATGTAAATGTGGTGAAGTTCCTCCCATCTGAATGAATGTGATCCTATAGCAAGAATACAAATTCCTACAAAAATCCTGTATTCCTACAAAATCTAGCAAGACATCAACACACTGCGGGTATTTTTTTTCATTGTCATTAAAAGGGTGTTTGTGTCCATTTTGTGTTGAGCTGTTTAAAAAAAACATGTCAAAAAATGTCAAAAAACCTTCGATTAAAGCAAACTAATCGTCCAGTCAAAGTATTAAAAAAATTAAGATTATCTTTCTAGGTTACACCTATTATTGATGAAAAATGACATATATCAGCAATTAATAGCCATTAATTTTGAATTAACTTAAAACAAAATGCGAAAAATCACGATTACATATTTTAAAAGTTTGACACCATCCATCCATCCATCCATCTTCTTCCGCTTATCCGAGGTCGGGTCGCGGGAGCAGCAGCTTAAGCAGGGAAGCCCAGACTTCCCTCTCCCCAGCCACTTCGTCCAGCTCCTCCCGGGGGATCCCGAGGCGTTCCCAGGCCAGCCGGGAGACATAGTCTTCCCAACGTGTCCTGGGTCTTCCCCGTGGCCTCCTACCGGTCGGACGTGCCCTAAACACCTCCCTAGGGAGGCGTTCGGGTGGCATCCTGACCAGATGCCCGAACCACCTCATCTGGCTCCTCTCGATGTGGAGGAGCAGCGGCTTTACTTTGAGCTGCCCCCGGATGGCAGAGCTTCTCACCCTATCTCTAAGGGAGAGCCCCGACACCCGGCGGAGGAAACTCATTTCGGCCGCTTGTACCCGTGATCTTGTCCTTTCGGTCATGACCCAAAGCTCATGACCATAGGTGAGGATGGGAACGTAGATTGACCGGTAAATTGAGAGCTTTGCCTTCCGGCTCAGCTCCTTCTTCACCACAACGGATCGATACAGCGTCCGCATTACTGAAGACGCCGCACCAATTCGCCTGTCGATCTCACGATCCACTCTTCCCTCACTCGTGAAAAAGACTCAGAGGTACTTGAACTCCTCCACTTGGGGCAGGGTCTCCTCCGCAACCCGGAGATGGCACTCCACCCTTTTCCGGGCGAGAACCATGGATTCGGACTTGGAGGTGCTGATTCTCATCCCAGTCGCTTCACACTCAGCTGCGAACCGATCCAGCGAGAGCTGAAGATCCTGGCCAGATGAAGCCATCAGGACCACATCATCTGCAAAAAGCAGCGACCTAATCCTGAAGCCACCAAACCAGATCCCCTCAACGCCTTGACTGCGCCTAGAAATTCTGTCCATAAAAGTTATGAACAGAATCGGTGACAAAGGGCAGCCTTGGCGGAGTCCAACCCTCACTGGAAACGTGTCCGACTTACTGCCGGCAATGCGGACCAAACTCTGGCACTGATCATACAGGGAGCGGACCGCCACAATCAGACAGTCCGATACCCCATACTCTCTGAGCACTCCCCACAGGACTTCCCGAGGGACACGGTCGAATGCCTTCTCCAAGTCCACAAAACACATGTAGACTGGTTGGGCAAACTCCCATGCACCCTCAAGGACCCTGCCGAGAGTATAGAGCTGGTCCACAGTTCCACGACCAGGACGAAAACCACACTGTTCCTCCTGAATCTGAGGTTCGACTATCCGGCGTAGCCTCCTCTCCAGCACACCTGAATAGACCTTACCGGGAAGGCTGAGGAGTGTGATTCCACGATAGTTAGAACACACCCTCCGGTTCCCCTTCTTAAAGAGAGGAACCACCACCCCGGTCCGCCAATCCAGAGGTACCGCCCCCGATGTCCACGCGATGCTGCAGAGTCTTGTCAACCAAGACAGCCCCACAGCATCCAGAGCCTTAAGGAACTCCGGGCGGGTCTCATCCACCCCCGGGGCCTTGCCACCGAGGAGCTTTTTAACTACCTCAGCAACCTCAGCCCCAGAAATAGGAGAGCCCACCACAGATTCCCCAGGCACAGCCCACCACAGATTCCCCAGGCACTGCTTCCTCATAGGAAGACGTGTTGGTGGGATTGAGGAGGTCTTCGAAGTATTCCCTCCACCGATCCACAACATCCGCAGTCGAGGTCAGCAGAACACCATCCTCACCGTACACGGTGTTGATAGTGCACTGCTTCCCCTTCCTGAGGCGGCGGATGGTGGTCCAGAATCCCTTCCAAGCCGTCCGGAAGTCGTTTTCCATGGCTTCCCCGAACTCCTCCCATGTCCGAGTTTTTGCCTCCGCGACCGCCGAAGCCGCACACCGCTTGGCCTGTCGGTACCTGTCCGCTGCCTCAGGAGTCCTATGAGCCAAAAGAACCCGATAGGACTCCTTCTTCAGCTTGACAGCATCCCTCACCGCCGGTGTCCACCAACGGGTTCTAGGATTACCGCCACGACAGGCACCAACTACCTTGCGGCCACAGCTCCAATCAGCTGCCTCGACAATAGAGGTGTGGAACACGGTCCATTCGGACTCTCTGAGCTGCCACCTTACCGTGGTAGAGGAGTTTGCGTGTCCCAATGATCCTAGGAGCTATGTTGTCCGGGGGCTTTATGCCCCCTGGTAGGGTCTCCCAAGACAAACTGGTCCTAGGTGAGGGATCAGACAAAGAGCAGCTCGAAGACCTCAATGAGAAATAAAAACTATGGACCCAGATTTCCCTCGCCCGGACGCGGGTCACCGGGCCCCCCCTCTAGAGCCAGGCCCGGAGGTGGGGCACGATGGCGAGCGCCTGGTGGCCGGGCCTGTCCCCATGGGGCCCGGCCGGGCACAGCCTGAAGAGGCAACGTGGGTTCCCCCTCCAATGGGCTCACCACCCATAGCAGGGGTCATAGAGGTCGGGTGCGATGTGAGCTGGGCGGAAGCCAAGGGCAGGGCACTTGGCGGTCAGATCCTCGGCTACAGAAGCTAGCTCTTGGGACGTGGAACGTCACCTCGCTGGGGGTGAAGGAGCCTGAGCTAGTGCGAGAGGTGGAGAAGTTCCGACTAGACATAGTCGGACTCACTTCGACGCACAGCAAGGGCTCTGGAACCAGTTCTCTCGAGAGGGGCTGGACTCTCTTCCACTCTGGCGTTGCCGGCAGTGAGAGGCGACGGGCTGGGGTGGCAATTCTTGTTTCCCCCCGGCTCAGAGCCTGCATGTTGGAGTTCAACCCGGTGGACGAGAGGGTAGCTTCCCTCCGCCTTCGGGTGGGGGAACGGGTCCTGACTGTGGTTTGCGCTTACGCGCCAAACCGCAGCTCAGAGTACCCACCCTTTTTGGATTCACTCGAGGGAGTACTTGAGAGTGCTCACCCGGGTGATTCCCTCGTTCTACTGGGGGACTTCAACGCTCATGTTGGCAGCGACAGTGAAACCTGGAGAGGCGTGATTGGGAAGAATGGCTGCCCGGATCTGAACCCGAGCGGTGTTTTGTTATTGGACTTTTGTGCCCGTCACAGATTGTCCATAACGAACACCATGTTCAAACATAAGGGTGTCCATATGTGCACTTGGCACCAGGACACCCTAGGCCGCAGTTCCATGATCGACTTTGTAGTTGTGTCGTCGGATTTGCGGCCTCATGTTTTGGACACTCGGGTGAAGAGAGGGGCGGAGTTTTCTACCGATCACCACCTGGTGGTAAGTTGGCTGCGATGGTGGGGGAGGATGCCGGACAGACCTGGCAGGCCCAAACGCATTGTGAGGGTTTGCTGGGAACGTCTGGCAGAGTCTCCTGTCAGAGAGAGTTTCAATTCCCACCTCCGGAAGAACTTTGAACATGTCACGAGGGAGGTGCTGGACAAAGTTTGACACCCCATATTTAAATATAATTAAATACAATTATTTCATGAATTGTGTTAATTATACTACATACTTGAATCAATTTTTGACCGATCCTCCATTTTGATTATATTCCGAGAATACCCGTAACCTAAATTCCATTGAATCTGCAAGGTATCTAAGGGACTGAAAAAAGGTATATGAGAAGACAGCAAAAGCTCAAAGGAGATCCATCAGGTGATATATTACCCTGTAGGCATTGTAATTTGTTATATAAGCTTCATGTAAGCTCAGCGGTAAGATTAAAGACCTCCAGCTCAATGTATCAGTCACCCATCAACTGCTGGGTCAATTTCCCTTTAACCCTTGTTTTGTGGTTCATAACCCTCTTACAAATATGACACTGTCAATCAAAATGTAGTGACATTTACAGACCACCCTTATTTCTTCCTTTGCCATCTTTGAAATCAGCAATTCAGCTTGCACAAGAGAAAGATGATTGTTGTATTTTTTATAGTGTGAAAAGGGTCCAATAATTTACTATATTGGTCATCGGATTTTGCAATGGTTGTCTTGATAGGCTCAGTAGTCATTAGCAGCCAACAGCTATTGAATGTATTACAGACTGTGACATTAATGACTAAATGAATCAGCACATCTATTAAAGGGTGTGTTCCCTCCATGGTGCCATGATACGATAAGACCCGTATTTTGTTTGGGATCCTAATGACTGGCGGAGGTGTGCATTCATCATGGATTATTGGGGACTTAATTTAATTGAACTGAAGCGATCGCCTGTAAATCACATTACACTGTCATTTCTTTTTACAACAAGGAGACAAAAGCCTCCACCGGCTGTGCCTCAACTAGGTGGGTGTTCTAGCAGGCAGCAAAAGAGTTGTGGTTTATTATTCATAAAACGCCTTTGGATATCAATTATAGAAATGACACACAACGCAGTTATGCAGTCGTATTGTTGCAGTCAGAAGTTTATCTTAATTCAGTTGGCACGGTCGGTTTTTAAGTTGTTTAAAGAGCAGAAGACCATCTACAGAAATGTTGGAAGGGCTGGACTGTGACTTCATTTTAGAAAGTGTTTTATTAAAATACATTTATCAACTATTTTAGGTACATGCAGGGACTTTTCTTGAGGTAATGTCTATCAATAGTTAAACATATTTTAGTTGATTTGGAATTTGAATCGTGCGAAATTAAATGTGAATGGCAAAATTATGTTGACCAGTTGTAATTGCCAAAATAATATTGGCTGGTCAAGTTAAATAAACATCACTGAATTACTGAAATTTAATGAACATTCCAAATATGTATGAAAAACATAGACCCTGTGTACCAAACAATATTAAATAAACAGATTTATATTGGATAAAAAGAAAGTAATTACAACCAAAAATAAACTGAGATAAACAAATAAATAATCTGGCTTTAGAAGTGTGACAATGAAAAGATGCATTTCAGTCAAGGATGTTATGTTATAGAAAACACTTGGCCGTGGAACAAAATTATGTGCATCTCTTTCTGTATTTAAACACCATTTTTGTTGTATATTATGAACTATAAATATGCCCTTGATAGTATTCTAAATTGAATAGCTAATGCTATATTTGTGTTTAATAGCTAATGTTGTATATGTGGGAACATATACATTTATACTTATTTCTGTTTTTTCTCATATATTCATTATTTTTAATGTTTTATCAAATATTTGTATTGAATATTAAGTTAATGAAAAAAAAAAAAAAGAAAATTTAAATTGTCAAAGTGACCGATTTATGCGATTGCTTACGAATCTCCTCAACTTGGTCAACGTAAGAAGTCCATTGACTAATGACATGTCTTTAAACATGAACAATGATTAACATGTGGATCTTTAATGCACATAATTATTATTGCATTATTATTATTATTAATATTATTTTAATATTATTATTACTTTTACTATTGGCCCCTAGCTAAATTGGGCCCTGTGCAGAAATACATGTTGAGCCTCCCTCATTAAATGTAGTCTCGCTTTATTTAAGTGAAACAGTTGTTGTACTTTGTTTATCAAATTCCAATGAATTTGTAGTAAAACAAATTCATTTACAATTTGTATTTGTTATATTTTTTTGTGCAAAATAACACATTTAAAATAATTAAAACATTAAGTTGCACATGTTCCTGACATGCTCCTGGATGGTATTTGATCCCAGAAACTCTGTTTACCAGTCTAGTGCCAACGCTGTGCACACAGGGACATCTGGGGGGAAAAAAACATATGAAGCGCCCTCTTATATATTGATTCACATTTTACATGCCTAATGCACAGGAGCGTCAAAGTGTGTGTGTGTGTTTAAATACAGTTTGTAAATTATAACAAGTATATTGTTCAACTTTAATATACAATTGATACATTTGTGAAAGTTCAATAATAAGGTTGTTTTAGTCAAATTATCAGTGTCTAATTTTTTCACCCCATATCGAAAATACAAAACCTTACTCAATGCAAACATCATCAAAGTCAACCTTTAAGCATTCACACACAGCACCAACATTTTGTAACAAAAATAGGTGATAGAAGAAAGGTAAACATTTTATAAATGTATTTTTGCCAGCATGGGATAAAGTTTTTTATCATGTTCGCTTAAGCATCACATTGCCCGAAACTGGTCATATGATCATTTAGACTCATAATCTGGACACTTTTTTTAGATTGAATTTGTTGGCACTTTTTTAAAAATAATTATACATTTAAAAGAATAGTGAGTTTTATTTAGATATGTTCTGGATAATCCCATCTTTAAAAATTCAAAAACCTATTTAAGGTTTTTACATGTTTTATAAATCTGGTTTCAACCAAATCCACGCAATAATATTTTTTTAGTCCATGTAAACATACTAAGTGTGTGTGTATGTGGCGGCGACGTTGGGTTTAGTGCAGGATAGGGGCGGCCATTTAGGAGTTTTGTGTGTGGCAGCCCATAATTTGGTGAGACAATTAATAAAACACCAATCAAACACAAACCACGCAGAAAATTATGAAGACCTAAAGTTCTCCAAATGTTTTGAAAAGACAGCGTTGAAAGCAATACAAAGCGTCACAAAAGAAACGGCAGGGGGAAAAAAAAATGACAACGTTGACCCTCTGAGGAGGAGGCCAAGTGTATTGTATCCTACACCCTTGTGTTATTGCCACACAACACAAGCGGCGGTGGCGGGCCCAGCCACTATGATGGAGCACCTTTCTTCTCCCGAAGAAAGAATGTTTGCTTACTATTTCATCATCCCTGGAGGCCACAGGAAAATAAGCCCATCAGTTGTCATTGTGACAGGATAAAAATGGAGCCGTCATATTTCAGTAACACAATGCAGTGGAAGGGATAAGTGAGAGAGCAGCATTGAGGTGAAGTGCCATCCAGCACCATCGCCCTATATAGCAAATGAATTATGGACCAGCTCTCTTTGTTCACTCACCGACTATAAGCTAATATTATCTCCTCAGGGATAATCATAGCAAAGTTCAATTACTGACCCAAAAATAATGTGTGGCCTGTGTGTTCTGGCGTCTACCTCTTTCAAACATTTATCTTTGCAGTCCAACACAGAATATCTGCATGGTGGCAGTGATTTATCTACTAGTACCCCGTCCCTAGCTCTAAAACCATTCGTCACCTACAACGATTGGACCGGGTCCCTTGAGTCCCCTTGAGCTTAATAGCAGCGCTTCTTTTTACACATGTGTTTTTACACCAATTTGTGGCCCCTCTTCTGTTGTCAGTGAATGGAGAAAAAGGCCTTGGTTTTTGAATTTTCTCCACAAGATGTATGACCCCTGATTGCTATTAGGGGAGGCACATGAACTCCATTGCCAATCCCCAGGGTGCACAAAAAAACAACTGCATTGTGTACAACTTCTCAGTGTTGTTGGAGAAGCTTTACAATGAATGCGATTGAAAGAAACACCACGTCTTGTCAGTGTGGAAAGGTGTTATTGTCGTGGACGTGCATCTACACAACAAGGACAATGTGAGGGTTAAAGTTAAAGTTAAAGTACCACTGATAGTCACACACACTAGGTGTGGTGAAATTACCCTCTGCATTTGACCCATCCCCTTGTTCCACGCCCTGGGAGGTGAGGGGAGCAGTGAGCAGCAGCGGTAGCCACGCTCAGGAATAATTTTGGTGATTTAACCCCCAATTCCAACCCCTGATGCTGAGTGCCAAGCAGGGAGGTAATGGGTCCCATTTTTATAGTCTTTGGTATGGGATTTGAACTCACAACCTACCGATGTCAGGGCGGACACACTAACCACAAGGCCACTGAGCAGGCAATTACTCATGTTGGTAATGCTACTGAGGTGATGGCAATAGCAACGTTTATAAATTGTAATATTTGTTTACAATGCGACATTTTCCTGAAAATGCAACCCTCTAATTGGATATGTAGACATAGGACTGAGGATAAAAAGGGGACACCTGCTGCATGAAGTATATTTGCATATTCCAGTCATCATATGATGACTTATGAAAATGATGATTTCTTATGTCATGAGTGTTCTTATTAAGCGGTACTCGGGATGAATAGCACATTCCGTACTTTTATAGACAGACGGAATTCCGTCACTACTACCGGGTATCTGTTCATGTACAAACCTAAAAAGGTGCCATATTACGATACCTTTGTTCAGTGGCGGGCCGTGTGTTTCCCACCTAGGCCTTCAGTGATGTCCGACTTCAATGATTACCTCTCAAAATACCATCATTGATGTCCCCACATGACCATTGCTGGAGAAATACTATAAAGGAACTACTGGGCATTGTACAAAACAGGTTATTTTCTGGCGCATTTAAAAATCAATAAACCCGCATCAGTAATTAAAAAATATCTTATGTGGTACTGTCAAAATTAAAATTGCAAAAAACATGTTAAATGTGAAAAAAAAAAAGAAATAAAATATCTGAACTCACGTTTCATCGACAGCTGAGCTAACTTCCGGTGTTGGCCGACATGTTCTCACAAGATGTAGTTTCTCTTTAAATATCCTTCTTGAAAATGGCCTTGCAAATATATGTGCTGTTTTGTCTAATCATAAAAGATGCAGACGAGGCATGTTGGCTGACTTCTTAAAGTTTACTCCACAGCGTGCTCATCAAAAACATAACGCTGCCGGCATGTCTTCATTTAACAACCTAAACGGGGCTACTACGCATTCTCTTTACTACTGTGGCATGCTGGATAATGTAGTTCTTATGTTACCTAGCTTATAACATCACAATATACAGTATATCTGTCATAGGCCATCTAGAAGGCCTTACTGACAACTCATGATCTGATTGGCTATCGCAACTGTCTATCAAATGTTTGTGTCCGCTCACTTCGAGTGGATTCTGAAGGCCCTGGCAGATTTGGTACAGCATGGCAACATAAGCTAGCTGAATTCTGATTGGATAAAAACTCTATAAACTAAAAACAACAGCGCTGGAAGGAGCATAATATGACATGAAGAGAATATGAATACTTTTAGATATTTAGGGAAAGTAAATAAAAAAATACTTTTACCTTTAATTATGATCATGATTTCCGGTTAAGTTAGGCCAGCACAACTGCCTTTGTTGCATACAAACAGGCAGTCGGAGCTGAATAATGTTGCCTGATAGAAAACCCTCAAACATGCAGTAAGGCTGCACATTTCAAAATGTGCTAGCTCAATGCTGATTAACATCGGATTTGCCGTAGAGATGCTACTGACTAGCATTAGTGATTTTACATGGTGATTTCAACAATTTTGGTAATAAAAAAGGTCAACTAATATGCACGTTACAATCAATTTGCTGTGTAATAAGTACTGTGTAGTACTTTGTAATATTTATAATAACAATAACAAAAGACACAATTTAACTTAATGGCAAAGATTACTCGACTAGGGAACACACCAAAGCCTATTCACTACTGCCAACTAATGTCTTGGAAATGCAACTGCATGTAAAATGTCACCTTGACGCATGTCGGCTGATATCATGACCCCTAGGTGCAGAGACTCAGATGGCGTACAGGTCAAATAATTAAAATATTTACTTAGATAGCCTAAAACAGCAGAAACTAAAGGCTTGTGCAAGGCACGTGGCGGTAGCAGAGTAACTCCTGCACACTGACAAAAAGACAATAATCCAAGCTGGCAATGAGCAACAGGTAAACCTAAATAATCTTTATCAGAAATAGAAAGCAGGTGCATTGGCAGGAAGGTGCAGCAAAGTCTAAGGCTAATCCAACAGGAAGTCGGACCAAAATAAGAGCACCCGCACAGGAAATTATACAAAACACACTGAAATAAAACATTTTATTATATAATACTAAAATGAGACTCAGAAATGTAAGAAATCAAATTGACAGCACAGTTATTATTATCAGCTAAGTATAAAAAAAAAAAAAAAGTTTTTTTTTTTAACACATTTTCATTTATCCACACAGAAGCGCCAGAAATTGATATCATTGAGCTCTAGTACTGATTGCCAGTTAGTGGGAATTGGTGCCGTATCGATTCCAATGTGAAAATTACCCATCTCTAAAGTGGCACTTTCCTAAAATTACATTCACCGATTAAATAAAAAAATACAGCAATATATATCAGCGAATGAAATGTAAGACAGCCTTTTTCACATCACACAGACTCTCTTCGCCCAAGTGTGATATTTGATCTATAGCATATTATAGCTTGTACCCAATACTCAGGCTATTTGCATAAGAATTGACTGTCTGCCTACTAAGCAATGACCTGCTTAAAGACTCAGCTGGAAATGTGTGCGTGTCACGAATATGAACGTCTAAATCAAGTCACAGTCCGACCCTCATATTTTGCAACAATTACTTGGGCAACGACGTGATAGTCACATTCAAACAAATCAAATTTCCATCTTATGAGACACATGTTTAAAGAGGTGTACACTTTCAGTAATTATTCTGTAAACTCAGCCCGGCATTCTAATGCAAATGTATTAGATAGTGACACATCAAATACAAAATCCAATTTGTTGGTTATGAAACACATGTAGAGAAGAAATGTGTACACTAATTATTTCTGGGGCTTCTTGCCCTCCCCCCTCCCTCCCCTTTCACCCATTTCATCCACAAACCAAACTGGATATTACATTTGCTTAAAACTCAATCATAAAAAATGAGGACTCGATTTGAGAAATTTTAATAAAGATAAGTTGTTGCTATCATTGAATCAGGGAATGCTAATCGGCGCTTTCATTCGGGTGGTGGCAGATAATGTCACCCTAGCTTGAGGCTCTTATTTTGCAATAAAGCATTTACATTCTAATGATTTTATTATGGCTTATACAGGCTGTCGGTGACAGACCAACGGAGCCGAAGCCCCTTCCTCCCAGCCTTGCCCATTCAAATCGGCCGACAAATTGTATCAGCTATCAGCTCATAGTGCCTTTATCAAGCTGGCCCAGTGGCAAGCCGTAGTCCACCACAATGAGATGTCTATTGCTTGAAGAGTCTGTATTTAATCATTTCTGCTCACTGGTATTGTTCTGCTTACAGTGCATAAATAAGTGCTTCAAATAACCCTGGAGTGCCACTGACAATGAAACAAAGTATCTGTCTTATTTATCTTCCTCGCATTATTTCACCACTTCGCCTTACATTTATATATCTTTTTTTTATATTTTTCCTTTTTGGCCACTTTCTTTCTTTGCTGCAGGCGATGTTTCTTATTCACTCACCTATCATCTTGGAACAGAAGAGTTACTCGCTGATGAGGAGAAACCAATTGAGATACAGATAGCAAAATATACTTTTTGAATTGGAAAAAAAAAAAGGGTCTGCGGTTGCCTGACAATTCTATTAGAACATTGTGAAGAAACAAAGAGATTGGACTGTGGCGGGTTGGTATTAAATTGAGTCATTCTCATGTATTATTATGAAGAGAAAATACAAACAAAACTATAAAACTATATGCAACTGAACTCCAATTGCCTCATTTTGAACATTAGTGGGTAGGAACACGCTACATTTACTTACGTTACATTTACTTTAGTAACTTTTTAGATACATTGTACATGTCAGAGTAGTTTTAAATTGGAATGTTACGATCTATTGGCCACCGATCAGTATCGGAATTTTTTTTATGTGATTGCCATTGCAAAATAATGTATTAGAATGCCAATCTGACACTATTTGTTTGTAGACCACCCACCGGCTGACAAGCGGCTAGCGGATTCCTGGAAACTGCACTTTTTTTTTTTTTTTGCCTATCTTTCACAATCATTATGAAGGACATGACAATGGATGTATTTTTTTAAATGCATTCTAACTCGTAAATTAACCTAAATAAAGGTCCACCTAAAGCAGAGCAAATGATGAGTCCTCTATTGCACCCATAAAACCCAATTAAAAACCTATAAGGCACACTTAAATCCTTTAATTTTTTCAAAAATCGACAGTACGCCTTATAACCCGGTGCGCCTAATGTACGGAATAATTTTGGTTGTGCTTAACCTCGAAGCTATTTTAGTTGGTACATTGTATAATGATAAGTGTGACCAGTAGATGGCAGTCATACATAAGATATACGTGTAGACTGCAAGATGATGCCAGTAAACAACACTAAAACTGTGCATGTTCCATTGAGAATATAGAACATTACACAAGGTGCTCAAAAATCTGTCAAAATGTTTTAGTATGACTTTGGTAAGCTATGAAGCCACACCCCCTAATGGATTATCAGAGCATTACGGCTCCTGTAGTCATACATGTTTTGCTTCAACATACGGGTATTATTATGGTGTGTGTGTATAAGGACCGCAAAATGGCACCTTTTAGCAGACAAATAATCTGGCATTTTTTTTTGCAATATAATGCAAAACCAACTTTTTTGACGTGTATTTGGGATCTGCATAAATCCTGAAAATCTGTGCGGGTCCGCCATTGTCAACACTGCAGTCGATAAGCTTCTTCTTTTTGTCTATCTACTTGTTATAGGGCATTCATCCTTTTCTTTTGCCATTTATAATATAAAGTAGCGTAAAGTTCAAACTTATATCTGACAGTAGACTGGACACTGCCATATCAACATCAATGGGCAGGAAATACAGAGAGTGAACTCCACAAAATTCCATGGTCCAAGTTTAATGCCCCCACTCGACATCTATTCCATAATTATCATCTCTTAAGACTGACACAGTTCAGTATTTATCACAATACTTGTCTAACCTATCAAGTCGTCCACAGGCTGAATCTCAGGCTCTGTAGCTTGGTTCCTATCTATCGTCCCCAGCATGCCCGCAACACTCGTAACTTTGACATGATGTCAGGTAAACATTGTCTACTGGCTTGTACTGCTCGAAGTGTTGTATGCAGGGGACCAAAGATCTGGAACCGGCTTGATGAGAGCCTCAGGATGCTGTATTCATTCTCCAACTTCAAAAAGAAGCTGAAATCATACCTATTAACCACCTATCTCTAATGCCTCATGTGAATGGCTAATGCTCCTTTAGAGGATTAGCATTGTCACATGTGGCTTCGGGGTAGACTACTGTTGGGTTGTGCGTGGTTGATGTATGTATGTGTATGCTTGCTTTTGTGCTCCTATTTTGTGTTTGTCATATCACATTTTTGTGCTTTCCACCATGTCTCAGCATCCCATGCATATACTGACCTCTGGACCCTCTGCCAAAAGCTTCCTCTTGCTTATCTGGGGGACCCTTTCACTTACCACCATCCTTAAATGGATACTCACTACTATTGTAATTTGTAATATGGTATTGTGAATAAACTTGAAACTTGAAAACATGTTGCAGTAAGGTTTACTTTTTGTGTGTTTTAGCTGAGAATATGCTAACATTAGTCCGGTTGTAACATCATGAGTGACTGTGAAATGTGCATTTTTTTTGTAGTACATGTTGTAGTAGTGTGTCTGTCCCTCACATACGCAGACCCACAAAGTACAGTTGTTGCTATTAAATTAATTAAAAGTTACTAACCAATTACTCAGTTCTTGAGTGTTTTTTCTACTCAATGGATTACTTTTTTACTTGAGTCAAGTGTAAAGTAACTAACTTGATGCACTTTCTGGCTCCTCTAGTCACCTCTAGTTGTTGGTAATTTTGTTCTAAAAAAAATCCACATAGCTTATCTGCAGTTCTTTACGTCAATTTAAAAGTAGCCAGATCTTTGGTTAGGATTTGTGAATTATAGTAATCATGGGTTAAGTTATAGCAGTTCATGTTGAGAGCAATCCTCCTCAGCAGTGTAAAGTCCAACATTTTACACATTGATTCACAAATTTCCTAGAATGACTTGACACTGTGATTAGAGAACACCACATTGCTCAGTAACTTGGAAGTTACCACTAATTGAGGATGATTTAAATTCTGCCCCTAAACTGATGCCGTACATAAAGAGGAGTGGGCATATGGCGGTGTGGTACTACTTTTTCTGTCACACGATATATATAAATCTGCCTCCAGCATCCAAGTGAGCCACTGATTCCCGAGCTTAAAGCACCATGTATGTTTTATTTGATTGCATGTGAGAGGAGTCGCATAATGACATCCTGTCATGTTGAATTATTGTTTTGCTAAAATGGGGCAAATTTTATGGGGCCGCAGACCACGGCGTGTGCTAACACTTGGGATATAATGCATCGGAACTTTATTTTGTATGTTACATGATGCCGAGGTAGTATTAATGCCGTTTTTTTTTTGTCAACGAAATCCTATTTCTGGTCTATGTGTTCAATTCCCTTCTCATGTCTAATCATTGTCTGTATCAGTTAAACATTGAGGACCGCCATGAAGCGTTGCCCTCATCTATGTCCTTCAAAGGTTTTCACATCCTTCCGTGTTCAGGGTGTACCGACACCCTTGGCAGTGTGGTATTGTGTTCCAAGTTTAACAGGAGTGCTTTGAACTCTAGTTGGAATTGAATCACCTAACCCCAGGGCAGGTTTGTCACCATGGCCTCATGTATCAACACAAGATAGAAGACGCCTCAGAGGGACTTTGACTAATTAGGGGGTTAAACCGCTCTTCATGAATCTCTGGCCTGATCCCCTCAAAATATAATGAATCTGGGCAGGTTTTGAAAAGCCAGAAAACGTTTTTTTGTGACCTTAGTTTGTGAGGGAAGAGGTGAATGTAAGCCCATTCCTTCTGTTTCCTGGGGCAGTTAAATACCTGCCATTGTTCCGTTATTGCTGTTGTCCCTTTTTCTTTCAAGCTCAATACTTTATTTTGGTGTATATTGTTACTCCAGACGAGTTCTTTTTATCCCGAAGGCAAACATCCAACTAAGAGACAATATCAGCTCTACAAAAGACCTCCAAACTCTATTATGTGTTGTTGCTTTTTTCTGTGCCTCTCTTAGCCTTTGTCTGTCTCTTGTCCAGTATTTTAGATAGTGTCACAACTCTTGTGTATCATAAAATCTAATTATCATTATATTGGAATGGTGAGGTGTAATGTGTTTTTAAATGTTTTACTAAAAGACCCATGTTTAAGGGGACCTAGTGGTTTTAATCGACCATTAAAACATTCATTGTGTTCTAGATAGTATGTATTGGATATGCTTTGGTGTAAAATTGCTTACATTTTGCTCCACACACACATTGACAAGCTGTTTTGGCAAACCGTCGGTTGTAAAGGCGGTCCCAGATTGCAAATGAAACCACACCCTACCCTCTCCAAAAGTATCATGATTCAATTCATAACACAATTCATTGTCAATTAATCAGACTTTATTTGTATGGCACTTTTCATTCAAAGGCAAGCGGCAATACAAAGTGCTTTGCACCAAAAAAAAGAGAGAAGAAAATACACACATACACACACACTGGGTTTGTTAACAATAAACCTGAACTAGAAATCAGTTGAAGGTTTTTGTCTTTAAAACAACACAAGACCCAGGGTTGTCCGTGAAAAGAGTCACACGCTTGTTACGTTACTTATATACCGTATTTTTTGTACTATAAGGCACACTTAAAATCCTTTCATTTTCTCAAAAATCAACAGTGCGCCTTATAACGCGGTGCACTTAATGTACGGAATAATTTTGGTTGTGCTTACCAACTTTGAAACTATTTTATTTGGTACATGGTGTAATGATCAGTGTGACCAGTAGATGGCGGTCACACATAAGGGATACGTGTAGACTGCAAGATGACGCCAGTAAACAACACTAAAACTTTAAATGTTCCATAGAGAATATAGAACATTACACACGGCACTCAAAAATCTGTCAACATGTATGTACAGACTAAACCACAAGTAAGATATAAAGTCACACCGCCTAATGGATTATCAGAGCATTACGGCTCCAGTAGTCATACATGTCGTGCTTCAACATACGGGTATTATTATGGTGTGGGAATAAGGACCGCAAAATGACACCTTTGCGGGAAAAATAATCTGGCCTTTTTTTCACATTATGCAAAACCAACTTTTCTGACATGTATTTGGGACCTGCATAAATCCAGAAATTTTGCGCGGGTTCGCCATTGTAGTCCATATCGACAACGTAGTCGATAAGCTTTTTATTTTTGTCTATCTTATTGTTATGGGGCATTCATCCTTCGCTGTTGCCATTTCTAATATAAAGTAGCGTAAAGTTCTAACTTATATCTGTCAGTAAACTGGCTATGGAAGCGCTAAAAACTACGGGTTTAGTGGGTTTACATAATTCACCCATGGAACTTTAGTTATTAGAGAGTTCCCGTCGGACGTTTTTTCACGGGACACATTTCTGGCATTGTTGTTGCACTAGTGAGCCCGTCCTTGCAAGTTACACCGCTACAACAAAGATGACGGGGAGAAGATGCTGTCGAAGGTGAGCCACGTGAATAAGACCGCACACAAAACAGCGCATCCGAAGCCAAGGTTAGAAAGAGACTTGAAGATGGTCTGTAAAACATAATCTATGCAACATTTTGACCAAAGAACCACCATTAAATGTTATGTAGACCACAAGGAAGTTTTTTTAATTTAGAAAAAAATCATAATATGACTCCTTTAATACGCCTCATAATTCGGTTTGTATAAAAATAGACCTCAACAGACCCGCCGATCGGCAGTGCGCCTTATAATCCGGTGAGCCCTACGGTACGGTCCGAAAAATACGGTAACTGGAGTTGTCTTAGAAGCTGTTAGGCCTCTCATCCGAGTAGTTTCATCAGTTCATGCTCATAGACTTAGCTTGGACATAACTAGTCTGAGCGCTTGGTGCCAAGGTCCTAACTAATTATCCTTTTACATGAGGAAGAGTGCATGCACAGGAAGGAATGATTTTGTTCTTTTGTGGTGTAACAAAAAATATGTCCATCAACAAATGTTAACCATAGAATTGAATCGTTCATTCACTAAATCAAATCAAAAAGAATCTTTCATAAACAAAATTGAATCGTATCGAATCGTTCTGTTTTATAAAATAAATATATTTTTGAATCCCATCGTAAGCCATGTATCCAGATGCAAATTGAATCATCCATCACAAAGATTTACATCCCTAACGTGCACACACAGCACTATTGATAATAACAAAACATGGAAATATTATCTATAATATTTTAATTCATGTAATGACCTAGATAAAAACATCCATAGACACTATTTTTTATATTTTGAAAACATACACTGTTTATGCACATCCTGAAAGTTGAGAATAAACTATATAAACATCATGAGGTGGCGACTTGTCCAGGATGTACCCCGCCTTCCGCCCGATTGTAGCTGAGATAGGCTCCAGCGCCCCCCGCAACCCCGAAGGGAATAAGCGGTAGAAAATGGATGGATGGATGGATGGATTATAGATTCACCATTAACATTATTCATCATTATAGGTACACCTAAAATCAACTCCGAGCCGCAATAAAACAACTGATATTAGCAGTATTTATGTCACTGCATGTCACACGTCTTTGTTATTATGTGCATGCCATGATTATATGAAAACATTATGCTATCCTACCTCAAAGCCTGAAGCAGAGTTGCTGAGCGCTTGATTTATTTAAACATTTAGTACATCCGCCTCACAGTGACGTCACAACGCAGCCAGACTGCAAAACCCAGCGAACCGCGGCATCCAAAACTGTGTGCAAGCTCAACCCAAAATGCATGAACCTTATGATTTGTTGCTTTGAAATGTTTTGGTCCCTTTCGAATGAGCCAGATTAGAGAAAACCAACTTTTCTTACCTTCCATCCATCCATCCATTTCTACCGCTTGTCCATCTCGGGTTGTTGGTATCTTTTTATGTGTTTTGAGATCCCCATAATTTCGAAAATTTCAAATCAGACCACGGCGAACATATTTATAGTTGATTCGGCGAACATATTTATAGTTGATTCTTGCCTTCTTCCAAACATGCTCCAAATGAGCCATTTGGAATTTGAGACAATTGTGATGTACTTTGCCCTAATGACATCATATGGTAGAGGTTTACCTGAAGAGCTTTGCGTAGGTCTGCCATTTTTATCCAGTTGTAGTTCTTTATTTCTTAGTTCTTTATGTTTCCTCTATACCTCATGTTGTGGGGCACACTGTATCGTACATGCACATGCATGCTAAAGTCCTCCACCAAAGCCATTTTATAAAGTTAAAGTTCCACTGATAGTCACACACACACACTAGGTGTGGTGAAATTACCCTCTGCATTTGACCCATCCCCTTGTTCCACCCCCTGGGAGGTGAGGTGAGCAGTGGGCAGCAGCAGTGGCCGCGCTCGGGAATCATTTGGTGATTTAACCCCAAATTCCAACCCTTGATGCTGAGTGCCAAGCAGGGAGGTAGTGGGTGCCATTTTTATAGACTTTGGTATGACAGGACCTACCGATCTCAGGGCGGACACTCTAATCACAAGGCCACTAACAGGTCTTAAAATAAATATACATATAAAATAAAAAAGTAGCGTACAAAAAGACTCTATGTAGAAGTGCTAAAATCTACAACATGGCTGACTGCGTGGAAACACAATTGGAGGGGGCTTTGCCTGGTAAAGGACTTCGACAAGTAAATAAGGCCTCCCAAAAAAAAGGCCCATTCTAAAGAAAAACTTAGTAAGCGGCTTGAAGATTGTTTTTAAAAAAAAAATCTATGCAACATTTTTATCAAAGCACCATTATTACATGTTATGTGGACCACAAGGATAGTATGACCTCTTTAACTACAGTAATCTCTCGTTCATCGCAGTACTTGTTTTCGCACCTGACCCTGGTAAAGTAGGATTATAACTAATAAATCATATATTTTAATAGTTACATCATAAAAAAGCAGTTAACAACCTTCTAAAAATGTTTTTTGAAAAGTATTAGTGTTACAGTCTGTGTTGATGTTGAACCCCAAAATCCAGAGACAGCAGGCATAGCACAGCTAAAATGTATTTAATAACAAAAACAAATACATAGTGCAGCATGGCAAGTGCACAGGAAACACAGGGAAAGCTATGCACGTTTTAGTTACAAAGCAACACATTGAGGAACAAAACACAAGCAACGATCCAGCATATAAAGCATCCTGATTGGCAACCAAGAAAAGGTGTGTCCTAATTGCCAATCAGGGACAGGACAAATAGTGGCAAAAACTAAATATAGGAATGAGAGAAAACAAAGCCAAATCTGTCATGGCAGTCATGACAATTAGAGCCCTCTAAACACAAAATAACGCCCACATAGTCACATTTACACATGTTTTACCCAATCAAGTAGCCTTGTAATGTGTTCTACTGTACTTGCCGGTGTCGTGCAACATTTGTATGCACATGCCTTCAGAGGGTGTGGAGCTTCAATCCAAGGTTAAATACTGCTCAGCGCAATAATAATACAAAATATAGATTGTTACAATAATATAGTGTCATATTGCAAAACTCAGCCAGCAAACTGTCTGTATACTACTTTAAAAACATCCCGTAATTCAAACTTGTTCTCCTTTTTTTCAGTGTGTGTAATACAGTAAGAATTACCACCACTGGGAACATTTTAAAACACTGCCAGACTCAATTCTGCCTTTTTGACTAATGAACAATATGGCAGCGTTTATTCAGAAAGTAGAAAACTATGACAAATAAAGATAGAGTACTATTAACCACAGTGGAAAACACATTATGTATTTTATTCAGACTGCCAAAAAATGTGTGCCCCTCTATAATCCTTGTGATGTATTACATCAAGTGGTTTATTCCGTCTGTATTTGCGATCATCAATAACACAAATTTTAAATTTGGACTTTTCATCAATCACAGTTGAGGACATTAGGGGATACATAATATTTCAGCCTGGTTTCTGTGCGCCCAGAATATATGTCCCCCTCCATAATCCTTAGACGATGTACTGACATTATGTGGTTTATTCTGTACATATACGAGGTCATCAATAAAATAACTTGTGCAATTGGACTCATTCATCAATCACAGACAATGTTATTAGGGGATACTAAAACATTGTCATGCAGCAATATGAATACAAATAAGTACAACATGTAATGTACAGATTATCAAAAGCATTTAGGTAAAAATGTCACAGGCCACATTACCAACAATATATTTGACTATCAAGGAATGATTGTAACAATCCACATTTTGTGTTAATAAAAAAATATAAATTATAAATTATAATTATATAAATAAATCGGAGGGTTGCTGGTTGCTGGGGTTCAATCCCCACCTTCTACCATCCTAGTCACGTCCGTTGTGTCCTTGGGCAAGACACTTCACCCTTGCTCCTGATGGCTGCTGGTTAGCGCCTTGCATGGCAGCTCCCGCCATCAGCGTGTGAATGTGTGTGTGAATGGGTGAATGTGGAAATACTGTCAAAGCGCTTTGAGTACCTTGAAGGTAGAAAAGCGCTATACAAGTATAACCCATTTATCATAATATGCGTGACAGTTGCCGCGTCGTCAGCATTGTGTGTCCCAACGCGTTTTTACCGCTGTTGCCATTCCACATAGCTCATGATACGTGAAGCCGTGGTTTTGATGTCGAAGATTAAGTGCATCAACTGTGTTAGTCATCACTTAGCATTGGGCCAAAATTAGCAGTCTCGTTAGCATGAAGTGGTGCGCCGAGTCCTATCGAGTCCTGTTGCGTTGTTTGGTCTTTTGACAGAGCATCACGTTAAAAGCTCACCAATTTGGAGATGAGTTATTGGTGAGGAAGGAGTCGAAAATGAAGTGTGTTAACAGTTATACTGTTGTCTTTGCCTAACATGAAGATAAACAAAGGCTGCCTCGCGATGGTATTGGAAATTGCTGATTGGTGACTATCTTCCATTGATCGCCACAACATAATACTAAATAAATTTAGACCTAAAAAATGTTGAATATACTTAAACAAAAAAAATCTGCAATTTTTTGAAGCCACAAATTTTGACGCGCAAAGTGTCAAGCCACTAACCTGACTCTCGCCAGACCCTTGTAGTTCGCTGAGCTCCACACAAGGATCTGGGCTCAAAGGCATTGCAAACTCCTTCCAGATAGCAACAAATAATGAACCAATCAGGATCGCCGGGCTGGATTTCATAGACGTGACGTAGCGCCAAAGCGACTGTTTGATTCAAACAACAATGGCGGCACACAGCCCTCGCTGCGTCGTGTGCTGACATTAATTCTGCTATTGCAACTGCTTTGTCGAATCTATCGAATATTAATTCTTTAAAAGATTAACAGAGAACGGTTTTGAAGGCATTTATTGGTGGGAAGGATGTTTTGGCTCTTCTTCCGACCAGGTTTGGATTTCCCAGCGTCCCTCTCATCAGCATCACGGGTTGATTTTGATGTGAGTGGTTGAAGTAGCACGTCATTCAAGATAACGGACAAGTGGTTTATCCAATCACATACAATGATTTTTTTTACAAGGCCCCGCCTTCTGAAATACATCTCCTAGTGAGAAGTCCCAGATTCTTGTGTGGAGCTCAGCAAACTACAAGGATCTGGCGAGAGTCAGGTTAGCAGGCTTGTGCAAAATTTCAAATCAAATTGATTAGTGTCCCAAAAATTACAAATCAGTTCCATAAATTAGATTTGAGGCACAAGTCGAATTGCGATTCAAATTCGAATTGAAGGAAAGATAATTGAAGTACATTTGATATAATCCAGAATCATGTTTTACAGTGTATTTCATACATGACTGTTGTATGAATTTTAGATAAATATTATTACTAGGAACCTCAAATACATCATCTATGTTTTAATAACAGCAAATGTTTGTATTAACGGTTATGAATAAAAAAATCTTCAATGAAATAATTTAATTTGATGCATTGTAACTTTCATTTATATAAACTGGTGGAAAAATACCTTGTCGCCTCATTGATGAAACCTTTTAGGACGGGGTCAGTAACAATTTTACTTTGGAGAACGAAAATCGCAGACAGCTACTCATTTTTCTAATGTTTAGGTTCATAGTTTATTTCAACGATAACAAAGGAAAAACGCTTGTTTTGCCAGAACATAAACAAAATGCTGGTGTCCACAACTCACATTTTTTATGAAAAGAAAATCATGGATTTCTTTCTAGTTTAATTTAATGCCACTATATGAGCTACTTTTACATAAAGAAAATATTGTGTCTGTTATTTATATGACTGGGGGAAAAAATGCATTCTACTATTTTGCCACCACACAGTGGAATGCACTACCAACAGACCTTAAAATTTGAACTTCCCTACCAAATTTTAAAACTGCCATAAAATCAACTCAACCTCTATCTGATCTGAACCAAAATTGATCCCCAGCAACTCTTCTAAGCATCAAACCGGTTTATATGTGGTTATAGTGTATATATATTTTCTCATTCTGTTTTGCACACTTTTGGAGTCATCATGTGCATAGTCATGTACATAGTGTCATGTACATAGTGTATGTACCCCCCCCCCCCCCATTTTTGTATATATTGTTTTTCAAATCACCTGACACGTATACTGTGTATATGTACATCATTTATCTATTTTTTTTACGTAATTTTTTTATATACACGTTACAGGTTATATATATTTTATTTTTGAATGTATCACATGTGATGAATATTTAATGGACCACAATGGAAAAAAGCCTTTTGGCTTTTTGTGCCATCCATTTGCCTATTTAAAGCACTACATGGATTACAGGCTTCAAGATGTCAATAAACTTCTCAATCAATCAATCAATCAATCAAACTGGCATTATTGGCTTCATGCAGAAACTGAAGAAATGACCGATACAAACTATTCAATGAGGTTGTTTTTCAAATTCAACATATTGTCCCACAAAAAATAAAATCTCCACTCATTGCCATCATTGTCTTTGAGCTATTTTGTAGTACTTTGCCATTGAATAAAAGCAAATTATATAAATGTAACACATACTGAGAATTTGAATTGACCCTTTAGTGCGCTACTCAACATGCTCTGTTTTAGGAACGTAATATTAAATGCAACACTATTACCCTATGAATAAAGAACTGTAATACAACAATTTGAGTCACCCCCCCACCCCATCTTTTTTTTTTTTAATTAAACAAAATACTTATGATACAAAATGGATGGAATTTGTATTTTAGGTTAGTCTTTTGTAAAGTATTTTTAGTATTTAGGCCAAACCCCTATGTAAAAGATGACACACTCGTCCCATTACCGTATTTTCCGGACTACTACTTTTTTCCGACACATTGAATACTGCAGCTTATGAAATGGTGCGGCTTATTTATGGATTTTTCTTCGCTAATGGCCATAATGCTTTGTATTCAACAAAGAGTTTTCACATAACACCGACAGAGACACTGAAAATGTGCGTTATTGTTTGTTTTATGGCGCTGTCTTTGGACCAGTTTGCTTACTGCAGGTGCTGCAGGTTGACAATGTCCTTCCTGTTTCGCGCCAGAAGTATATTGGTGCACAGTGTTTCTGCTCAAAAGCATTCTTCATTCATCACTCCAAGCAATGTTTTTCATTCTTACCAAACCGTCTGTATAGGAGTGTTTTCATGCATATTTGTATGTGATATACCGGTAGTAATGTAATCAAGCTTGCGTCGTTAGCATTAGTGAATATGCTAACACGTTTACAAGTGTCTGAGTTAGTATTATTAACTTGCAATGGCATTCTTTGTGCATTGTTTCAGTTTCCGTAAAATTCACCCAAACGTCAATGTGGAGTTATTTATTTTTCATTTATAAAAAAATGTTCTAAGTATTTTTATTGTCAGTTTTCTTAATACAAACATATACACATATAATCAAATCAATGAATACATAAATAAAATATGAAAATTTAAATAATGAATATAGATGTTTTTTACACAGATTATAACGTGTAAAAACAAAACACATACAAAGAGGCTTAACGTATCAGTTGAATGTTCACTTTCAGCAATCACATCAGTTATGCCAAAACCGGCACCTTTTAGAAAGAAAAAAAAAAGGTATGCAAATTAACATTTTACAAAATCTTTCATACCGGTATATATCTGCGGCTTATAGTCCAGTTTGGCTGATATATGTAAAAAATATGTTTTTCTTGTAAAACATATTAAATACCGATGCGCTCTATAGCCTGGAAAATGCGGTACTTGGCAATAAGGAATTTCTCTTAATTGCAATGAATTTAATTCCACTTCCTACATTTTATCATCAAATGGAGTATAGCAAGTTAAATTAAAATAAAAACAGTAATTATTCATTTATTTAAATTCAAAATTCAAAATTTTGCACAAAGTCTGCCAAAACTGTTTTCCTATCCTTTCAAACTTAAAATGACTCCTTATAGAGAACTGTCCTTTGTCAATATGTTGTTTAATATACATATGCATGTATGGTCAACATAAGCCTTGTATGGAATCAAACAGAGCATGAGGTGATGCTCCCTGGCTTTCTATATGTTTCACTCCGATTTTTAACCATCATGCATTTTCAGTTCATCCGTCTGCTCGCTCAGGTCTAAGGTAATAAATACTGTCATAAAGTCATGACGATAAGACAGCATTTCAAAAGAAGATTAAAGCTTTTCCTCCCATTTTTTTACTGTTTTTTTTTAAGAGAAAAATAAATGTGGGGACATTTACATTAGGCACATCAAGGTACCGCATCACCACCAATCCGCTCCTCTTTCAGTCACTGCATTATTCACTGTGTGTTCATTTCCTGTTGATCAGATTGACTGTTTGATGTATCCCCCTAACTTGACACAATGTTGCTGATAAAACAGCTGCAAATTTACTTATTCTGGTGACAGACAGCAATTTAGCGGGAAATGAAGTTGTCTTGAAGACGACGCCATATTACACACTGGCAAATAACCTAGTTTGAATAATCACTGTCTGTTTAAATGATTTTTATACCCATTTTAAAGGAAGTCTTTGATATGATAATACTAATTCCCTGCCTGCGCCAGGGAGGTGGTGAGCAAGTGGAAATTATTTCAGTATTAGTGTGTCAGTCAATCCTGTACCACACCTCACCCCCTCCTTATTAACTGGTAACGATGGAGCAACTATATCTACCGCACCGCCTCCTGCACCTTTGTGTGCAATACTTTAGATTGTGGACGCTTTAATCATATTGTTTGTTGACATCTTGTCGGAAAGAATTGCCTTTTCTTGCTATACGTTCGCAGCAGGTAGATGTTCTTCTTGCTGCAAATTGCCTTCCAATACTGCACTACAACTCAAGTATTATGTTGTTTTGTACTCATGGCCACTTTATTAAATCATTTTAATACAAGCAAAAAGATATATAAAAATCTGGTGTCAATGTTTGGTGCAGGTAGAAGTGCACTCAACTACTGCCAAATAGTGTTTGTGCTGTAAGAGCAAATACCTATTTTATGCCCCAAATTGACTTAACCATTTTCTGTTTTACATACAACAATGCCCTAATATATCATTTAAGGAGCCGCCACGTTTCGCTTGCATTAGGATAATGGAAGTGAATGATAAAACTTGCAGGAGCATTAACATGTGATGCATAAAATGAAAGAATGAGGGAAAAGGTTCAACTAAGACTGAATAACAAAAAAGAAGAAAAAATACCGAGCTCTTGGACAGAATGTGCATGTTACAAAGGGATACGTAATGTATTATTCATCTGCTTATCATATTTATTTTGCTTTTTTTTTCACCTTAAGTGCTTTGATTTGGTTTTGAAGATGTTAAGAATCTTGTATTTTATGTCGAGGAAAATAATTAGTTTTAAAATCATGTAGGTACAGTTCCTTTATATTAATTCCATACAGTCATCGCACACACAATTTCAAAACAATGCTTTCCAAAACATGAAAGAACATCATCCTGGTGATTTTTATTATTAGTTGTTTGCACATGTATAGGAGCTAGTGATTGTTGTTTTGACGTATATCAATTTGGGTTGCAATGATTAATTGATTAAATCGACTTCATTTATATTCTTTTACTTCGATTAATCGTTTAAGCTCGGGGTCAGCAACCCGCGGCTCTCGAGCCGCATGCGGCTCTCTAGTGCCGCCCTAGAGGTTCCCTGGAGTATTTTATAAAAAGGATTGAAAATGGAAAAATATTGGGGAAAAATATTTGTTTTTGTTTTAGTATTATTTTTGTTTGAGGACAAACATGACACAAACCTTACCAATTGTTAGAAAGCCCACTGTTTAATATGAACATCGTTTTGTCCTACTAATTTTCGCGGTTCTTGAACTCACCGTAGTGTGGACTGTGACGCAGCAGTTTGTTTACATGTAAAATCTTCAACACTTTCTTTGTCTCATTTTTCCACCAAAAGTTTCATGCTGTGCGTGAATGCACAAAGGTGCACTTTGTTGATGCTATTGACTTGTTGGAGTGCTAATCAGGCATATTTGGTCAATGCATGACTGCAAGCTAATCAATGCTGACATGCTATTTAAGCTAGCTTTATGTACATATTGCATCATTATGCCTCATTTATAGGTATATTTGAGATAATGTAATATCCTTTACTTTTATCCTCTGTATATAATTTAGTTTTGCATGTCTCATGACACATTATATGTATGTAATATTGTAGGCTGACCATATTCTGAAATCCCAAAAAGAGGACACATATATGCGTGCCAAGGCGGGCAGCACGCCAAGGCCGGGACTAGGTGAAAATTTGCCAATGATACTCGAACTTGCTTCATAAGTAATATATTTATTTAAATAAAGCATTTTTTCTCCTATGTTGACAGTAGTGTTGGCGCTAGGAATTTTCAAAATGGGGTCCCAGGGACCCCATCAAATCATACAAATGGGGTCCCACAGTAAATTTTTGGGGTAACACTTTTTTGTAAGCGTTTTGAAAACAAATGACAAATGTATGCATTATCCTGTTATATCTCACATTCTATGTTATGTTTTGGAAAAAGGTTGTCATAAATGAGCTCTCGTCCTGCACAGCTGTTTTGTGCTTTGTGGTGTCGATATGGGCTTGTAGATCTTTATTTGCCACAGAAATACACGTTCCTGCTTTGCACACAGTGCATTCTGCTTCCCATGTGTCACGGCCAGGACCAAAACACAAATACTTTTTCCGCAAATCATCCGTGAAGTTGCATTTACTTTTCGGCATTTCTTGTCTTCACGTCTGTCTCCACTCACTAGCTCTCTCGCTCTGTGTCTCTGCCCCTCCCTCACCAATGTTTCTGCGTGCGCACCTTCACAGCTTGTTTTGTTTAACCCCTTCTTAACTTAACCCTAGAGTCTAGGGTCGGCAACCTTTAGCACTCAAAGAGCCATTTTGACTAGTTTCACAAATGAAAGAAAACAATGGGAGCCTCAAAACTCTTTTGAAATGTAAAATGAAATAACACTGTATACAAAGCTTTTTATTGCTTTGTGCTATGTTTAAACCATGGGTCTCATACACGCGCCCCGGCCCGCACTTTAATATGACAGTTTAAGTTGGTGCGGCCCGCGATATTTACATGAATGGCGTTCAACAGCGTCATAGTTGCCAATCCTCCCACTTTTCCCGGGAGACACCCGAAATTTGGGCGTGATGGCACTGCCTTTAGCGCCCTCTACAGTCTGCTTAAACAGCTTACCTGCTCGGACACATGTTGAATGCATCTTCTGCTTGCACTCGAATGTGACAGCAAAGCTTACTTGCTCAGCAGCCACACAGCTTACACTGACGGTGGCCGTAAATAACAACTTTAACACTGTTACGTTACAAATATGCGCCACACTGTGAACCCACACCAAAAAAAAATGACAAATACATTTCTGGAGAACATCCACACTGTAACACAACATAAACACAACACAACAAATACCCAGAATCCCATGCAGCACTAACTCTCCCAGTCTACATTATACGCCCCCGCTAGCACCAAACCCCCCCCCCCCCCTCCCTCCATGCGTCGGTTGAGGTTAGAGAGTTAGGGCTGCATGGGATTCTGGGTATTTTGTGTTGTGTTTAGGTTGTGTTACGGTGCGGAGGTTCTCCAGAAATGTATTTGTCATTCTTTTTTGGTGTGGGTTCACAGTGTGGCGCATATTTGTAACGTAACAGTGTTAAAGTTGTTATATACGACCACCGTCAGTGTAAGCTGTGTGGCTGTTGACCAAGTATGCCTTGCTGTCTCCCACGAGTGCAAGTTAAAGCTTCATGCAACATGAGTCCAGGCTGGCATGCTGTTTGTGCAAGTAATAGAGAGGATAATATATGCAGTGCCATCACGGCACGCCCTTAATTTACTTATTAGGGGTTGCCGATCCCTGCCCAAGACGTACATTGAAAATACACGCAACCCTATTTCAAAATGCCGGACATTTGAGGCATTTAAAAAACCCCGCCCGGACACCCCGGACACACCCGCAAAAGAGAACATGTCCGGGGAAAAGAGGACGTATGGTCAGCCTAAATATTGGCTGCATTTCAGATAATGCCATGTTGTTCCAGACCACAGCAAACATTACCTATCTTGCCAAAGATTGTAATAAATCTATTAAAAGAAGACAGCCTGCCGTTTTCTTTAACTTGGACACACACATCTATACCTTTGGCCATTAAAAGCCAATCATTTACAGGAGTTATTTCACCTTCTGAGTAGCCTCTGATTTACTAATGTTTTCTAATGTTGCAAAAATGTGTAGAATAAATATTAAATTTCAACATTTCTGTCAACGAAGATTTGCTTCAGCCTGCGACACATAGTCCTTTTGATAGTAGGCTATCATAGCTAATAAAGACACTTACATCATGTGCTGTCTACATTATAACACTTATATAAGACTTGTAAAGTTATTTTGATAGTAGGCTAATATAGCTAATATAGACACTTACGTCCTGTGTTACCTTCGTTATAACACTTATATACGGCTTTTAATTTTTTTGCGGCTCCACACAGATTTGTTTTTTTGCATTTTTAGTCTAATATGGCTCTTTCAACATATTGGGTTGCCGACCCCTGGTTTAAGCAATCAAAGTTAATTCATACAGCACTTTTCATGCACAAACAAGTTGCAACACACAATGCTTTAAACCAAAGAAAACAAAACATGGACGAGAATTGAGAAAAAACACAAATGTTGAGGCATCCACACTGGATAATAACTAAACGTACCTTATCTAAAAAGAATAGTATAAAATGTATTTTAAAATATGCGTGAAAATTAATCTAAATAATAAATTAATAGAAAAATAAAATCATAAAATAGTCAGAATAATAGTATTGATTTCAATAAATAACATAAAAAGATGATTAAAAAGAAGTGACCTTTAACAGGGATTGTACCAACTAGTCCTTTCAACAAATTATAAATTAATAGTTTGAGTGTAACTTAAAAAAAAAAAATCTGGACTGGATGCAATGCCCGGAACTTTAAATCTGCTAACATAATTTCCGCACAGCCGTTACAATAGAACACAAAAAAGAGCGGTGGTGTGTATTCTTCATCTGATTAATTGATAGATCACTCGAATACTAAAATAATTGATAGCTGCAGCCCTGATACGGATTATCATATTGTTTAGTTTAGTTCAGTTTCAGTTTATTTCGAACATGCATACGATATTGATATTGACATTGTTGAAAATCAATGTCGAAAAACGTGATGCATTTTTTTCCTTCTGTTACCAACATAAAACATGCTGATTCATTGCAACTGCCAATTCTCTATTTGCATATTATTGCTTTTTCAGTGAAGACAACATTTGGAAGCGCAAAGCCCATAAGGTAAGATCCCTACAAGCGTTACTGCTTCATTTAAATCAGTGGTATCATCCTGAATATCGATCGGTTGTAGCTTCATTAGCTGGGAACTGACATCCCAGATTGATGTCTCTTTAAACTGGGTCCTGGTCAGCGATACCTTGGGAATCATCCTATTGACTTTGGACTGTTTGTGCTACCAGGCCTCTGGAGATTTACATTTTGTTTTAATAGGATCTATCAATTCAGTTTCCCCTTTTGGTAATTATTGTTTTATCATTCACAAAAGACATGAGATTTTGTTCCCATAGAGAACAGATGCCTCCTTGTCATGTTTTGCTTTCCTCATATTGAATTTACAATGCGGTGGTATTGTTTTTATTCCATGTTTCCCCTTAAATTCTGATGAGCTCTTTCTTTCAACCTGTCCCCCCAAACAACAACAATACACAAGAGAATGCAACAAAGAAAAGATAACATTCCAGATGAGTAATCCAGAAATCCCCATTTCAATGACTTGACATCATTAACCCAAACACTGAGGGGAGAGAAATAGCTTTACGCGGAGATTAGCATTGTGTAATTGAAAGGGAGATTTATTCCACACGGAAGACAATTGATTTTCATACACTCGAGTCCTGTTGTTCTTCTTAACAGTTGCTTTGATTTTCCTGGGGTTTAACACACAATGACCACAGGAGGAAGGTACACATAAAAGCACAACCACGCAGACCTTCAAGTTCACCTTGTAAGGTGGAGGAGGGGATGTGAGTCGCCTCAGACTGTTTAGCAATTAGGTTTGGAGAGAGAGAGAGAGTGACAGAGGGGAGAGAGAGTGGGAGAATTAAGTGATCTTGGTACATGATGAAAAGAAATGCTAATGTTAAGTACATTGATCAGCTGCTGTGCTACAGCTGTACCCCCCCCCCCCCCCGCAATATCAATACATTGAAAACATCATTTGTATCAGCAGTTGTTTCTTTAATTAAGATCTGGCCCAAATCTTTTGTATTGATTTATGCCATTACCTTATCGACATTGTCTCGCCAAGCTGACTCAGTGGCTTTCTCTCTATTGAAATGACCGGGCTTGGGGGTACAAAGTGCACCGCTGTATTATGTCATATAAGCAAGTCGTGTCTTTGTGTGCTGTCCAAATGAGGTATTTAAGGTAAGTGGTGCAGACCGAGTATTGACATCTGTTTGGGTCACTTAACAAAATTAAACATGTGGGAAAATACCCTGGAAGAATGCAATTCCTAAAAGGAGTTATTGGTATTTGGATTTGATATGTTTTGAATTTGTTATGGTTACTAAGGGGAGGTGACGGCGACCAACACTAGATGGCAGTAAGGTTCACTAATTTATTATATATATATATATATATATAATAATAATAATAATAATAATAATAATAATAATAATAATAATAATAATAATAATAATAATAATATCAACAATACAACTAAACTATAGAATGAAGTGTGTGACCAAAATACAAGAGTGTGAAGTAATACTATGTGTGTAATTTAACTGAAGTGTGTTACCAAAGTGTTGACGAGAGCAAACGGGCAGTCCATGGGCAGGCAGGTGATCCGGGCGAGAGAGAAGCATCAGAAGAAAGTCCAAGCGGGAGGTCGAGAATCCAAAAAGCAGTCCGGGGGGCAAGGGGAACAACGAGGGATCACAGGGGAACACGGGAAGCGAAGGGTAAAGAAGACTATACTCCGGCGCCGCCTGGCAGGTTCTGCGAGCTTATGAAGGCAGGTCCTTCATTAAGTGCAGGTGTGCAGAATGCCGGTGATCGTTTGCAGCTGGCGGCGGCTGCGGGGCGGAGACGCGCACGGCGCGCTCCTGGATGTGCGCACCCGTGGGCCTGTCCCGAGGTGCGCTCACTGGAGCGCACAGACGGATGAGAGGCGTTGGCAGGAGCCTGAGCCGTAACAGTACCCCCCTCCTTATGGACAGCTTCCAGATGTCCTACTGGTCGTACCACAAACAAAAACACATGAACAAAAGTCAAGGGTGGGTGGAGGGGTGAACTGGTGGTGGGTCGCCGGCCCAAATGTCCCAGAATCCACCGGGGACGGGTCTGGTGTCGGCGGCGAGTAGAATGCCGCTGAGGCCGGCGAGGCGGGCGACCAAGGTACGGCCACCATCTTGGCCGTCGGAAAGGCGGACGCGAGTGGCGCCATGGTGCGTCTCGCCGGAGACGAGGAGGTGACATCGGAGGCAAATAGGATGACGTCATCGGCGGCGTGGAAGCGACAGACATCGGCGGCGAGGAAGCGGCAGATGTCATCGGCGACGTGGAAGCGGCAGACGTCATCGGCGGGGCAGGCGAGGAAGACGTCATCGGCAATGCAGGCATGGAAGCAGCAGGCGTTGTCGGCGCCGGAGACGAGGACGGCTGAGGATCAGGCCGAGGTGCTGAGGTCGACACTGCAGGCCGAGGGGCAGAGGTCGAGGCCAGCCTGGAAGCGGGCGGAGACGCAGGAGTCAGCCTGGAAGCTGGTGCTAGCTCGGAGGCTAGTTCGGGGACAGGTGCTAGCTCGGAGGCTAGTTCGGGGACAGGTGCTAGCTCGGAGGCTAGTTCGGGGACAGGTGCTAGCTCGGAGGCTAGCTCGGGGTAAGGTGCTAGCTCGGACGCTAACTCGGGGTCAGGTGCTAGCTCGGACGCTAGCTCGGGGTCAGGTGCTAGCTCGGACGCTAGCTCGGGGTCATGGTGCTAGCTCGGACGCTAGCTCGGGGTCAGGTGCTAGCTCGGACGCTAGCTCGGGGACAGGGGCTAGCTCGGTGACTGGTGGCTTCGGCTGAGAAAAGCAGAAGACAGGGGGTATTTGTCTGGCAGGTGGTAGCCTGTCTGGGTGCAGCTGTGCTACCACATCAGCACAGCCACCAGTGCTAAAATGGAAGAGACTAGTACTACCCCCCCGTCCGAACGCGGATGCCAGACGCCTCCAGCTGACTGAGGGACAGTCACTAAGGGTGGGAGGTGGGTGGCTAGGCGGCGGGTAAATTCTTCTATCCCTACAGCACTGCTAAACAGTCCAAGATGTTGCTGAGGTGGGCTAGAAAAATTGTCCAGGGTGGATTGAAAAGAAAAAGACATAATGAGAGGGGCAAAAAGAAAGGAGGAAGAAAAAAAAAAGTCACTGGGGCGGAGCTAAAGTCACTGGGGGCGGAGCTAAAGTCACTGGGGGCGGGGCTAAGTAAGTGTGCCGTCAGGTCCCTAATCAATTGGCCGGAGTATACTGTTATGGTTACTAAGGGGAGGTGACGGCGACAGACACTAGATGGCAGTAAGGTTCACTAATTTATTATATATATATATATATATATATATATATATATATATATATATATAATAATAATAATAACAATAATAATAATAATAATAATAATATCAACAATACAACTAAACTATAGAATGAAGTGTGTGACCAAAATACAAGAGTGTGAAGTAATACTATGTGTGTAATTTAACTGAAGTGTGTTACCAAAGTGTTGACGAGAGCAAACGGGCAGTCCATGGGGCAGGCAGGTGATCCGGGCGAGAGAGAAGCATCAGAAGAAAGTCCAAGCGGGAGGTCGAGAATCCAAAAGGCAGTCCGGAGGGCAAGGGGAACAACGAGGGATCACAGGGGAACACGGGAAGCGAAGGGTAAAGAAAACTATACTCCGGCGCCGCCTGGCAGGTTCTGCGAGCTTATGAAGGCAGGTCCTTCATTAAGTGCAGGTGTGCAGAATGCCGGTGACCGTTTGCAGCTGGCGGCTGCCGCGGGGCGGAGACGCGCACGGCGCGCTCCTGGATGTGCGCGCCCGTGGGCCTGTCCCGAGGTGCGCTCACTGGAGCGCACAGACGGATGAGAGGCGTTGGCAGGAGCCTGAGCCGTAACAGAATTCTGAGATTTAATTAACGGTGGACCAAACATATGTATTAAAATCGAAAATAACCCAGTTGTACCAATTCCCCACTCTGTACCACGGGTGGATTGGCCATTGAGAGTATCCGGGGTTTTCTCAGGCCCTTTCTACACTAAGCCGGATAAGGTTATCCAGGGTAAATCCCACCTAATCTTATCCGTGTCCACACTCAACAATTCCACAGTATTCTGGACATCTTTTGCAATTTGTTTAATGAACAATGAAGGCTGCAAAGAAGACAGTTGTAGGTGGGATCAGTGTATTAGGAGCGGACTACAGCAACACAACCAGGAGGACTTTGTTGGAGAGCAGACGCGCTAGCCGGCGACCTCACCTTGACTTCCTACGTCTCCGGGCCGCCAAACGCATCGGGTGAAGTCCTTCGTCCTTCCGCCGATCGCTGGAACGCAGGTGAGCACGGGTGTTGATGAGCAGATGAAAGCTGGCTGGCGTAGGTGGAGAGCTAATGTTTTTAGCATAGCTCTGTGCGGTCCGGTTGCTAAGTAGGCTTCAATGGTGTCGTTAGCACAGCATTGTTAACCTTCGCCAGCCTGGAAAGCATTAACCGTGTATTTACATGTCCACGGTTTAATAGTATTGTTGATTTTCTATCTATCCTTCCAGTCAGGGGTTTATTTTTTTTCTTTCTATATGCAGTTAAAGCACGATGCTATCACGTTAGCTCGTAGCTAAAGCGTTTCGCCGATGTATTGTCGTGGAGATAAAAGGCACTGAATGTCCATTTCGCGTTCTCGACTCTCATTTTCAAGAGGATATAGTATCCGAGGTGGTTTAAAATACAAATCCGTGATCCACAATAGAAAAAGGAGAGAGTGTGGAATCCAATGAGCCAGCTTGTACCTAAGTTACGGTCAGAGCGAAAAAAAATATGTATTTCACTGCATTCTAGTCCGTCACTCTAACATTCCTCGTCCACAAATCTTTCATCCTCGCTCAAATTAATGGGGTAATGGTCCGAATAGCTCTAGCTGCGTTGAAAACAATAGGAAAATATGAGGGAGTGAACAACTGACAACGTTCCGCTACTTCCGGTAGGGGCAAGGTTTTTTTTTTATCAGAGACCAAAAGTTGCGAACTTTATCGACGTTGCTCTATACTAAATCCTTTCAGCAAAAATATGTCAATATCGCAAAATGATCAAGTATGACACATAGAATGGATCTGCTATTCCTGTTTAAATAAAAAAAATTCATTTCAGCAGGCCTTTAATGGACCTTTGAAAGTAAACAATGTGATAAAGAACATTTTACAACAACCAACAACAGGACACTGTTCTTGTAGGCTGAAATTGGCGTTCGTACTTGACGGCCGCAACCACTTCATGGCTTCACAATAGTTACGGAGTACAAAACTAGACGTTGAGTAATCAATCAACATACATCGTGGACAATAACTGACAGTCTGCTTTGCCAGTCCAAATGTATTCGCTATTTTTCGTAGTCTTCCCTGGTTCCTGGGAGCCCGCATTGTCGTCTCTCTTTCGACAAATGGACAAAGTTTTTCATTAAGTAGAATCACAGCTGACCTGGACATTCGAAAGTTCTCTTGCCGTTCCTCTGTCACAACACACTCGGTGACAAACATACCCCACCAGGCTACCGTTCTTCTGCTATGTTGCCGTTTGAGATGTGTTGTATCTGAAATAGCTGCAATCGCCCGTTTCTTTCTCTTAAGGTATTCAAGTGTGATTTCCAAAAGCGTCTGTACATGTACAAGAAGGAGAAACACGGGAATGTCTGAATGACTCGCCTCCATCTTTCTAGTGGTTGCCGCCGAGTTACCGAACGGGTTGTTATGAAGCTGGCTGTGGCGCGTTCTTTTTGATGTCACTTCCTATTTGGGGCGCGGTCTTTCTGGCGTCACTTCCTATCCGAACTCAGTTTGTGAACGATCAATGAGTCCATACAAAGCTAAGAGCCGGAAATTCAAGAAATAGATGGCACACTTACCCGTGTAAACAATTGTCAGAGGAGGGGAACTTTAAACGGTGATTGAGTGTGGCTGAAACGAGGCTTAGACTAAATAACTATTTGTTTAAGGGGTTATCCGGCTTAGTGTTGACATAGCCTCAGTGGACTGATCAATAGTGGGATGAGGGGCCACCATATTAAAAACATTTTTGCTGCACTTTCACTTGGCAAATACTGGCCAGGGACATGCCGCTGGGGCTGCAGCAATACTGCTTCAGCGGGTCCCTTTACACCAGGGGTGTCAAACTCATTTTAGATCGGGGGCCACATGGAGAAAAATCTACTCCCAAGTGGGTGTGGCTGGTAAAATCACTGCATGATCATTTAAAAATAAAGACAGCTTTAGATTGTTTTCTTTGTTTAAAAATAGAACAAGCACATTCTGAAATTGTTCAAATCATAAGGTTGTTTTTTTTTTTTACAGTTACATGTTGCGGTTAATAGTATTCTATCTTTGTCGTTATTTATATTTTCTGAATAACTTATGTGATAATGTCAATCAGTCAACTTATTGGTGTTAATTTTCAATCTATCAAGATACAAAAATGATATCAAAATCAAATTACAGGATGTTATGTATGTAGTTTGATTATTTACCTCGACTGATGTACTAACATCATGTGGTTTATTTTCTACATATGTAGCATCATCTACAAATAATTGCTATTGCGACATCCAGTGGACACATTTAGAACAGCTGTTTCTTTCATTTAAAAATTTCAGGCTAATTTTTATACTTAGCAAACTCATCCCGCGGTCCGGGTAAAACCTGTTTGCGGGCCTGATCCGGCACTTGGGCCGTACGTTTGACACCCCTGCTTTACACCTTTGTCACTGTGTGTTTTTTATACTTCCGACACCGTTTTATCAGTATTGGGCAGTAGCCCGCTACAAGTAGCGACGCGACGTAGCTTAACTGCATTTCACAATAGCGTTTCTCCTTTTTGAACCAATTAGGATTCCTGCAGTTTAGCTTTTTATTAGCGTAGTAGCGTCCTTTAAACGCTACACGCTACAAAAGAAGAGACAGTGAAAAAAAGAAAGACAGAAAATGGACTGCATCCACGATGATTGGTTGGTTTACGTATGATGAATCACGATGAGCTAAAGTTAGGGCAAACATGTCGGGCAGGCCAATCAGAGTCAAGATAGGGCGGGTTATCAAAACCAGGAACCAAAATCAGCCGTGGCAGAAAGCACATGAGGAGAGGGTCTCTCCTGGGACAAAGAGCTACTGCAGATGTGTAAACTCAACACAAATTTAACTAAAGGAGGGCTTCCAAATTAAAACCTCCATTAACTCCATAAATGTAGTTTTTTTACTGCTTTGTTTGTTTAAATATCTACGTTTCTTCCAGGGGAATCAATAGACCATTTACCGGTACTTAAATTTAATTGACATTATTTTTAACATTTTAGAAATGTTCTGTTTTTTTCTGGCTAACTTGACAATGCACATCTGTGTGAGCAAACCGCAGGGAAAATGTCAATACCGATTATCACATGCTGCTTTGTTCAACACTGTGTAAAAGTTACATAGGATTCAAGTCCTGGCACAAAAATATGTTTAAGTTTATTGATTTCTGTTCATGTAAAGATGGAGTTTGTTGGTGTCTGTTTTGTGAGACAAATGTTTTGCACTTGTCCTTAGGCCATGTTTTCAATCAATCATCAATCAATCAAAGTTTATTCATACAGCCCCAAATCACACAAGTGCCTCAGAGGGCTGCACAAGCCACAACGACATCCTCGGCTCGGATCCCACGTTATTGTCATTTTACTACTCTGGTTTTTGTTGAAACAGAAAAGTCATAGAGTATATATTTCAATGTTTATTCTATATTATTAATATTGTTTCATTGCTTTTCATTTATTTCGTCTCCAGTGGTTTGCCCTTGTTTTGTACATGGTACTGCAACTTTGCAAGTTAGAATTCATGTTAAAATGTTAAAGCCAGACAGAGGGCATGTTTCCAGTTTGTGTTTATTATAATAAACAATCAAACTGAGCATTTATTCCCTTGAGTTGTACATTAAGTTGAGATATATATTTAAATATATATGTAGTGTTGATGTTGCAAGCAACTTCTGCCGTGTAGCTTGTTCCAATTTTCTGGGGATTGCTTCCCCTGTATCTTAGTAACACGTAGTCTATAGTAACTAGTAGCTTAGCTTGCTACCTTTCTTTAGGTAGCTTGTCCATCACCGCATATTTGTTATACTTTCGCCTTCAATTTTATATAATTTTTTAATGCAAACTTAAATCATAACAATCACATGTTTTTTGATATTGTACACTTTGGGAAACATTAATTCAAATAGTGCTTAAACATGGATTTACGTTGTGAGGCGACCTTCTTTTAGCAGAGTTTGTTAAATTGTTTCTCATCTATAACATTTATTACTACTCTTAGATTTTTAAGAATAACTGACTCTAACACTACTCTATATACTTACAATTTTGGACTACCCTATGTTATTTTCCAAGGACATGCAGATACGCCTGAAGCAGTCTCAATGCTTGCTTTTCGGAGAAGAACATGCACACTGACTGGCAACATTAAAGGTGTAAAGGGATCATTGCAGCCAACTTGATCCCTATGACATTGCAGCTGATCGGTGGAATGTGGCTTGCTTCTTGTTTTTAGCATGGACATACAGAACAGAATTGTCTGAGTACATCAGGCAAAGTATATTAGATGGACAAATTTGAGGCATATACTAAATAATAACAGGCCCAAAACTTAACCTTGTCGTTGTGGCTTGTGCAGCCCTTTGAGACACTCGTGATTTAGGGCTATATAAGTAAACATTGATTGATTGATTGATTGATTAAAGGTTATTGTCAGCTAAAAGGATTTCAAGTGAGGGATATATTCAGCGTTGCGATGCACCTCCACAAACCCGGGTAGAGCGACCAAAAGTTGACATATCTTTATACTTATTTTTTGAGAATGGTATTAATTGTAGAATTACCTGCCGGTAGATTCCAGTTGCATTCTTTTTGTTCCCTCATTGGACCGTGCCCTTGATTCTGACATACCTAGGATGAGGATGCCGTACCGTTACATCCCTAGGTTTTATGGATACTAGGGTTGTACGGTATACCGATATTAGTATAGTACCGCGATACTAATGAATCATATTCGGTACTATACCGCCTCTGAAAAGTACCGGTCCGCCACCCCCTTTTTGCTTTAAGACATGGCTAGCTAGCTAGCGGCTAAAGTCCAGCCCCCGTCAGCAGTGTTGTAGCTACTTCTAAATCACTAATCCTCGCCTCCATGGCAACAAATACAGTAAGTTTCTTACAAGTATCATCCCTGCAGGACCAGGAATAGCTAAACATGCTTCACTACACACCGGAACTCACCGGCGTCAAAATGTAAACAAACGCCATTGGTGGATCTACACCTAGCATCCACTGTAATGATACCAAGTACAGTAGCGTATCTTGTCGATATTACTATGATAACGTTGATATTTTTTGGCGTCACAACATCTTTCATTTTTTGAAAATGTATATTATGTTTATAAACTCAGGAAATATGTCCCTGGACACATGAGGACTTTGAATATGACCAATGTATGATCCTGTAACTACTTTGTATCGGATTGATACGCAAATTTGTGGTATCATCCAAAACTAAGGTAAAGTATCCAAACATAAGAATAAGTGATTATTACATTTTAACTGAAGTGTAGATAGAACATGTTGAAACAGAAAGTGAGCAGATATTAACAGTAAATGAACAAGTAGATTAATAATTCATTTTCTACCACTTGTCCTTAATAATGTTGACAAAATATTAAAATGGAAAATGACGCAATATGTAACTGCATATGCCAGCAAACTAATTAGGAGCCTTTGTTTGCTTACTTACTACTAAAAGACAAGTTGTCTTGTATGTTCACTATTTTATTTAAGGACAAACTTGCAATAAAAAACATGTTTAATGTACCGTAAATTTTTTTGTTAAAATAAAGCCAATAATGACATTGTTTGTGGTCCCCTTCATTTAGAAAAGTACCGAAAAGTATCAAAACAATTTTGGTACCAGTACCAAAATATTGGTATCGGGACAACACTAATGGATACAATTTTGCATTTTAGCTAAGTGCCTATTTTTTTTAACCTGAAATTGTATTTCTCTGTCCTCCAAAAGCTATTTTTTTCCAGGACTATCACAATAATTTACACTGAAATAGCATCCATTCCTCAGTAGAGTGTATTTACTTCATCATCATTAGGAATCTATTTCACAGTCATTACAGTGATTGATACTGTCATTGAAACCTTACAGGCACATTGTCTGTATGGAATATCCTTTTATTTGGAAGTCTCTCCTGTCTAATTGAACAATGGCACATTTTCTTGCGCTCTGTTATCAGGGGTTTTGGGGAGCTCATCCCTACATCAACCAAGTGCTGCTTCACCAAAGGCTGCCCCCTCCTCGGTACTCCCTATTTTTCTTACATCCTTTGAGGCATCTGCACAGACGTTTGGTGTCTCCTCCCCAATTCAGCCCCTCACATGGCATGTATTTTATTGGAAGGGTTCCTGAATCCACAATGTCTCGCTGTGCCTCAGGTAGGGTTTCTGAAGAGCCTGATGCTGCTGCACACTGCCTCGCAGGCAGCCTTTGACGCTCAACTTTCCTGCGTCCTGCTGAATACCGCTAGTCAATCCCACTTGTCTCACTGCATGGAGCAGTCCAGCATCCACCCACCTGATAAAATACACAAACCCCCCACGCTCCAAGCCCCTGAAGTGTTAAATTTGATTCTCCCCAACCCCCCCACCTACCCTTGCAGATGCGCCCCACGTTACACTCCCAAGAAGGTTTTTTTTTTGGGGGGAGCTAGGGGGTAAAGGGATTGGTGCAGGCTTTGCATCTCCATGGGCATTTTGAACAACGCCTGGTTCGCTCCGATTGCAACCACCACAAACAAATCCAATAGCCACCACTAATCTGATCATCTCATCCCTGGCACTTTTCATGCTGGGTTCCTCCCTCAGAACCCCTTGTACTAGTTCCAGTCTGGTAGTGTGTGATAAGACACTAAAAATTTAGTCATCATCTTCCGCGCTAAAGGAGCTCAGAGGAGGGATTATGATATTCCTATAACCTTACATTGGATATGGACAGGGGCAGCTCCTTGCTCGCATACAATCCTGTACACAGCTGTCCACCCAGACCTTTTTTTAAAAGGTTGACTTTATAAGATTAGCACCTGCTAGCTGGCGTCATGTTAGCAAAGATACCTAAGCAAAAACACGGTTTAATCCGGTTGGCTACATTTGTTTTAGTCTGATAAAAGTTCAGATTAATATTAAGTAAGAATTTCGATATCAGAATATTCGATATCATGTCCAATGTTTCATACAGATTAAGTGTACAACAATACACAACATTCATTGTTCGCTACACTTCGATACCAAAGTGTCATTGCTCGATATTTTTTAAATACAATTAGTAATGAAAGCTAACACTTTTTTCTAAGGATGCAATGAAAAATAGATTGAATCGATTTATTTGATTATTGAGAAGCATCGATTTATATTCTGTTGATTTGATTAATCGTTTGAGTGTAATGAAAATAATTGCTCAAATCCAGACCACATGGAGTGCCTTTGAGTTTCCGTACGGCTACTGCAATAGCGTTCACATGAGAGCGGTGGTGTGTGGTTGCCCTGATCTGAATTGCACAGATTTTTCTTTTCATTGTATTTCTATCAATGCACACATGTTAAAAGTGCAATTTCAATGTTGATGATGTGCATTTAATTGAAAATAAGAATGAAAGTTATCGCAAGCAGAAAAAAATCCTGTTTATTTGAACTATTTTCCCTGATGTAAGCATTGAGGTCATAACATGTGTTTTATCCGATTACTTGATTATTCGAACAAACTAACCGATAGATTACTGGATTACTACAGTACAGTACAGTGGTACCGCAACTTATAAGTACATTGACTTGCCAGTATTTGGAGATACGTGCTGTCACTCAGTTCTTTGTCATGCTTTAAGTTGCGAGCATAATTTGCGCCCGTGTATTATTTTGTGTTCTTGTTGTTTCCCTCTTGTTTCCGTGTGTTGCTTGCCTTTTGGATCAGGGGCTTTCGGGACTGTGCAACAAGGGCGGCACTTTTGTATCTTTTGCAGTGACTTTTGTGGACTTTTGGATCTGCCTGGGGGAGCCTTTTGGCCATGGCCTTGTTTGCACTAGAGACCAACTGCTGGCTCTCTGCTACACCAGAATCTGCGCGGAGAGACCAGAGAAGATGTGGACGAAGAGACGGGGCTGCGGAGCTAGCGTTAAGCATTGGGATGGACGAGCTTCACAGAGCTGAATGAGCATGAGACACTACCGGGATCCCTGGACAGATTCTCGCTCATCCGCACGGACCGGACATTGGCCAGGGGCTAGTAGGCAGCAAGGATAGTCGGCCGTCTTGGTTGCTATGTTGGGTCCGTTCCTGTCTCCGGCCGTGTTCCAACCCCCCTGTGCGTGGAGCAATGTAGAGGCCACCGCAGTGCACAGTATGCTGGTGTTGAAATTATGTTTTTGTATTGTTTTGTTTGTCTACGCTTGGTGCAATCATTTGTGCGCAATATGTATTATTTATTGCTATTATTCATTTTTCGATGTGTTTTACTCTGAGCTGTATAGCGCCGCTAAAGTGGCAGCTTGTTGTGACAGCTCTGTGCTCTTTTAACTGTTTTGTGTACTTTGATGTTTCCCTCTTAATTTCAAGTGTTTGTAATTTGAATTTTTGTGTTGACTTTTTTATCTGCACTGCAACCACATCATTTCCCCAATGTGGGATTATTAAAGTCTATCCTATCCTATTCTATCGTACTGTGGTATCTGAAAAGGATGTGGATTTGGGATGGCCTAAAATGTACATGGATCAGTACCTTGATGCCTTTTAACAATAATTACTCCTTTGGCTCAGTTTGGCAAATTGGATATATCTCTGCTACAAATGACTACACTGAGATGCATTTTGGCTTCGGGGATGCCAAACAAAATCAAAACAACATGCTCCCATTTTGACAGCATGTTTCTCATTTAGTTTGGCAGTTGAGCGTGACTTGCTGAATAATCACTCAGTCATTCAGAACAGTTTTTGGCTGGTCAATTAAATGTCATTGCAGAGCGGAAATGATGTACTGCATATACTACATTTTGGTTAGATCACATCTCCGTATCCTTTGGTTGAACTCGCACGAGGTGCATCAATTACTCCCAGTTCTACTTGGGAGCTCAGATTATTGGCACGTACACTCTCATTTATCCAGCTATTTAGACAGAGTGGAATCAAGGACATGGATAAAACATGTCAGCTAAAAACAGAGAAATCTGGAAAAGTGCCTGGTAAAATGAAGTTAGTTTGGAAGAGTAATGAGCTCAGTGTTTTTTCAAAAGAAGCACTATTGGAAAGAAGAATCACAAACAGCTGAAATTAATAGGCTTTAGTTTGTCTCTACTCAAGCCACCATATACTTGTATAGTTACTTCGTGAGATAATTAGTAAGGACATATTTGCTTTTCACCTTGCATTACAAAGAACCCCAACCCAAAAAAGTGACAAAATAAACCACTATATCAGACTCAGTGGAAAGTTGGAAATAATAAATGGTGTCAGACAGGTAATTATGCATCAGCTATTCTGTGGAGCAGCTCGTCCCTGTCACACAGGTTGCTTTCTTTCCCTCTTCCAAGCTGCATCTAATCACGAAAAAGAAAAAAATCGCAGGATATATCTCAGTCCATTAGTGGAGTCACGCTTGCAGTGTAACATCAGTCAGCCATTATAAAAGCCTGGGTAGCACTGTGTCGCATACTGAAGCTCATTGTTCTGTCACTTTTTAAGAAGTATATATTAGACATTTTTGACAGGGCGTGTTAAATATTGATTATCATACGTTTGAAATGTTTTGGCAGTATTTTTTTTAAGGCCGTCTTTATTCTGTCTACGCATCTTTCACCCGATATTCTCGGTCTCTCTGTTCCCTTTCGCTAGCGATCATTTTTCTTTGTTTTACCTCCTGTGATACGGACTCGTTCAAAGTCACATTAAATTAGGACTGTGGCTGTCTTGCTGAGATTCAGAGTGGCAGAGATGTCCCCAGCTACGGGAAGTAGCGGTTCCAACTCTACTACTATATCCTGGCCTACCCAGCCCCCACCCATTCCACTTCTCCTATTAAATATTGTATTAGGGTAACCTTAGAAGCAAAGTATAAATGAACATGCATGTGCAGCATGTATATAGATAATCCGGGGAAGTCTCCTTCACACTTTCACATATTCTTTTTTCTGCTGAGATTCAGACTACCGAGGTACGTAAGGAAAACGCTTAAGCCTTCCTTCTTCTGCTACTCCTTTTCCACCTCCTCCTTGTGAAAGATTTAACTTCCATTCATTTATCGTCATTCAGGATGAAAAAAAAATCAATCATTTCATTCTCTCTGGCTGACTACCCATTGAGAATGGAGACAGCAAGTGAAATGAAATACACATTTCCCTCAGCTGATCCTTGCTTATGATAGATTTGTGCGGCGACAAATGGACGCGGGTAAGATTCCTGAAATCAAAATGGAAGTGTTTGTGCGATGTCTTTTAATCACCCTCATTGCACAGACACCAGGGCGTTGATAACACTCTTATCTGAAAGCAAACGCATCGTGAGTTGTCGACTGCAGTCAGCCAGCCGTGTCAGAGTAGGAATCCCTTCTTTGTAAGGACATAACACATTGTCACAGCTTGGTCTACAGGGGGAAAATATCACACACAAGCTTTCATGTATCAAACAATATAGTTTAGGACTTTTCTGATTGTGGAACTTCCCCATCCACATATGATAAACCTGAAATGTTATAGTTTGCCTCAGGTGACAAAATGCCAGGATGCTACAGTCTTGCAGTGTGATTCTCAAAACTGTGGTATGGGCTCTATCTCATGGCGTGCCAAATAATCACTTAAATATTCAAACAGTGTTACTGTTCAAACCGTGTGTAACGTTACAGTGGCCGCACAATATTAAATATACAGTTGTGGTCAAAAGTTTACATACACTTGTAAAGAACATAATGTCATGGCTGTCTTGAGTTTCCAATAATTTCTACAACTCTTATTTTTTTGTGATAGAGTGATTGGAGCACATACTTGTTTGTCACAAAAACATTCATGAAGTTTGGTTCTTTCATGAATTTATTATGGGTCTACTGGAAATGTGACCAAATCTGCTGGGTCAAAAGTATACATACAGCAACATACATTATCATTTTTGGTGATGTAGAAAAGTTACAATCAAATCAAATTAGCTTCATGGCATGGCCTCTTAACTTCACGTGAGTAAATATGATTGACGACATCTGTTGACTTCTCTGAGCACATTCTTTTGTAAAGTAAATGTGTACAGCTGATATGGGCATCTACATCAACAATATGATTTGCCTGAGAAGCTGGACAGGACAAAAAAAAAAAAAAAAAGACTTGGTTACAAATGCCACAATGGGAAAGTCAAAGGAACTCAGCACAGATCTGAAAAATCAAAAATTCAACCAGAAGCTTGCCAGAAGCTTGTGGATGGCTAGTAAAAGTGCCTTATTGCAGTGAAACTTGCCAAGGGACATGTAACCAAATATTAACATTGCTGTATGTGTACAGATTTGGTCACATTTTCAGTAGACCCATAATAAATTCATAAAAGACCCAAACTTCATGAATGTTTTTTTTTGACAAACAAGTATGTGCTCCAATCACTCTATCACAAAAAAATAAGAGTTGTAGAAATTATTGGGAACTCACGACAGCCTTGACATTATGTTCTTTACAAGTGTATGTAAACTTTTGACCACGACTGTAGATGTGAAATAAAACATTTGCCCAGTTTTTTAATGAATACTTAGGCCTACTACGCTACTGGATTTTAATGTTGGTCATGGTGGTGGTACTTGGTGAGCTAAGTGTTTTCTGAGGTGGTACTTGCTGAAAAAAAGTTTGAGCAGCACTGTTCTAGCATATATGAATGGAAATGTCTGTTTCTAGAATGGGTTGTCCACATCTATCAATTAGCACTTTTACATACATTTTATCAAGATCACTTTGTTCTCCATAACTCTCAACAAACACTGAACATTAGTGCAAGTTGAGCTAATAAATAGAAAATTGGCTAAATTACTATATATTTGGAAAAAGACTATGATGTACAGCAATATTAAAGTGGCTCACAGTTATATAAATTGTTTTTAGGTATTAAAGGCCTACTGAAACCTATTACTACCGACCACACAGTCTGATAGTTTATATATCAATGATGAAATCTTAACATTGCAACACATGCCAATACGGACGGGTTAGATTACTAAAGTGCAATTTTAAATTTCCCGCGAAATATCCTGCTGAATGGTATGATGACTCCTGCGCGTGACATCACGGATTGTAGAGGACATTTTGGGACAGCATTGTGGCCAGCTATTAAGTCGTCTGTTTTCATCGCAAAATTCCACAGTATTCTGGACATCTGTGTTAAATTAAAGATTAAAGTTGGTGAATCTTTTGCAATTTGTTCAATGAACAATGGAGACAGCAAAGAAGAAAGCTGTAGGTGGGAAGCGGTGTATTAGCGGACGGCTGCAGCAACACAAACACGTAGCCGGTGTTTCATTGTTTACATTCCCGAAAGATGACAGTCAAGCTTTACCATTGGCCTGTGGTGAACTGGGACAACAGAGACTCTTACCAGGAGGACTTTGAGTTGGATACGCAGACGCGGTACCGTGAGTACGCAACCAGAATGTTGCCATAAGCATTTTGTTTAATTTGTATGTGTAACGCAGTACGCAACTGCAGCTTCCAAACATTTGATCGCTTGCCCGTACGTGCGTGCCGCTATGTGCATGTCACGTACGTAACTTTGGGGAAATATATGTGCTGTATGAACTTTGGGGAGGTGAACGGTGCTTTGGGCTGTGAGATTGAGTGTGTTGTGCAGGTGTTTGATTTGTATTGGCGGGTTATATGGACGGGAGGGGGGAGGTGTTTGTTATGCGGGATTAATTTGTGGCATATTAAATATAAGCCTGGTTGTGTTGTGGCTAATAGAATATATATATATGTCTTGTGTTTATTTACTGTTTTAGTCATTCCCAGCTGAATATCAAGTCCCACCTGCCTCTCACAGCATCTTCCCTATCTGAATCGCTTCCACTGCCCTCTAGTCCTTCACTCTCACTTTCCTCATCCACAAATCTTTCATCCTCGCTCAAATAAATGGGGAAATTGTTGCTTTCTCGGTCCGAATCGCTCTCGCTGCTGGTGGCCATGATTGTAAACAATGTGCAGATGTGAAGAGCTCCACAACCTGTGACGTCACGCGCATATCGTCTGCTACTTCCGGTACAGGCAAGGCTTTTTTATCAGCGACCAAAAGTTGCGAACTTTATCGTCGATGTTCTCTACTAAATCCTTTCAGCAAAAATATGGCAATATCGCGAAATGATCAAGTATGACACATACAATGGACCTGCTATCCCCGTTTAAATAAGAAAATTGCATTTCAGTAGGCCTTTAAACTATAATAGTAAAGAGGATTTTTTTTGTTTTTTTTATGTGATACTGCGTTCCAGTTACCAGTTATTTTCCGGACCATTGGGTGCACCGGATTATAAGGCCCACTGCTGATGAATGGTCTATTTTTGATATTTTTTCATATATAAGGCGCACCGGATTATAGGGCGCATTAAAGGCCTACTGAAACCCACTACTACCGACCACGCAGTCTGATAGTTTATATATCAATGATGAAATCTTAACATTATAACACATGCCAATACGGCCGGGTTAACTTATAAAGTGACATTTTAAATTTGCCGCTAAACTTCCGGTTCGAAACGCCTCTGAGGATGACGTATGCGCGTGGCGTAGACCGGCGAACACGGGTATGCCTTCCACATTGAAGCCAATACGAAAAAGCTCTGCTTTCATTTCATAATTCCACAGTATTCTGGACATCTGTGTTCGTGAATCTGTTGCAATCATGTTCATTGCATTATGGAGAAGGAAGCTGAGCAAGCAAAGAAGAAAGTTGTCGGTGCGAAATGGACGTATTTTTCGAACGTAGTCAGCAACAACAGGACACAGCCGCCGCTTCTTTGTTTACATTCCCGAAAGATGCAGTCAAGATGGAAGAACTCGGATAACAGAGACTCTAACCAGGAGGACTTTTGACTTCGATACACAGACGCCTGTAGAGAACTGGGACAACACAGACTCTTACCAGGATTACTTTGATTTGGATGACAAAGACGCAGACGTGCTACTGTGAGTATGCAGCTTTGGCTTCTAAACATTTGATCGCTTGACCGTATGTGGCAACTTTTTTTTGCGTATGTACGTAACTTTTTTAAAATATATAAGCTTTATGAACCTTGGGTTAGGTGAACGGTCTTTTGGGCTGAGTGATTGTGTGTGTTGATCAGGTGTTTGAATTGTATTGGCGTGTTCTATGGAGCTAGGAGCTAGCATAGGAGCTAGGAGCTAGCATAACAAACACGCAGGTGTTTTTATACAGCATTAATTTGTGGCATATTAAATATAAGCCTGGTTGTGTTGTGGCTAATAGAGTAAATATATGTCTTGTGTTTATTTACTGTTGTAGTCATTCCCAGCTGAATATCAGGTACCGTGAGTATGCAGCCTTGGCTGCTAAACATTTGATAGCTTGACCGTATGTGCGCGTCACGTACGTAACTTTTAAAAAATATATAAGCTTTATGAACCTTGGGTTAGGTGAACGGTCTTTTGGGCTGAGTGATTGTGTGTGTTGATCAGGTGTTTGAATTGTATTGGCGTGTTCTATGGAGCTAGGAGCTAGCAGAGGAGCTAGGAGCTAGCGTAACAAACACGCAGGTGTTTTTATGCAGGATTAATTTGTGGCATATTAAATATAAGCCTGGTTGTGTTGTGGCTAATAGAGTATATATATGTCTTGTGTTTATTTACTGTTGTAGTCATTCCCAGCTGAATATCAGGTACCGTGAGTATGCAGCCTTGGCTGCTAAACATTTGATAGCTTGACCGTATGTGCGCGTCAGCGTCACGTACGTAACTTTTTAAAAATATATAAGCTTTATGAACCTTGGGTTAGGTGAACGGTCTTTTGGGCTGAGTGATTGTGTGTGTTGATCAGGTGTTTGAATTGTATTGGCGTGTTCTATGGAGCTAGGAGCTAGCAGAGGAGCTAGGAGCTAGCGTAACAAACACGCAGGTGTTTTTATGCAGGATTAATTTGTGGCATATTAAATATAAGCCTGGTTGTGTTGTGGCTAATAGAGTATATATATGTCTTGTGCTTATTTACTGTTGTAGTCATTCCCAGCTGAATATCAGGTCACCCCCGGCTCTCACAGCATCTTCCCTATCTGAATAGCTTCAACTCCCCACTAGTCCTTCACTTGCACTTTACTCATCCACAAATATTTCATCCTCGCTCAAATTAATGGGGAAATTGTCGCTTTCTCGGTCCGAATCTCTCTCACTTCATGCGGCCATCATTGTAAACAATAGGGAACTTTGCGTATATGTTCAACTGACTACGTCACGCTACTTCCGGTAGGGGCAAGCCTTTTTTTTATCAGATACCAAAAGTTGCAATCTTTATCGTCGTTGTTCTATACTAAATCCTTTCAGCAAAAATATGGCAATATCGCGAAATGATCAAGTATGACACATAGAATAGATCTGCTATCCCCGTTTAAATAAAAAAAAATCATTTCAGTAGGCCTTTAAAGGAGTCATATTTTATTTTTATTTTTTTTGTAAATTGAAAACACTTCCTTGTGGTCTACATAACATGTACCGTAATTTCCGGACTATAAGCCGCTACTTTTTCCCTCGTTCTGGTCCCTGCGGCTTATACAACAGTGCGGCTTATTTACGGCCTGTTCTTCTCCGACACAGACGAAGAGGATTTCGGTGGTTTTAGTACGCAGGAGGAAGACGATGACACAATGATTAAAGACTGACTTTTCATATACCGGTAGGCTGGTTATTTTGATAACGTACAGGCGAGCACTTTGTATTACTTTGCACCGTTGTATTATTTGTACTCTGCACGAATGCTGTTCGCCATGTCAAAGATGTGAAAGTTTGATTGAATGATTGAAAGATTTATTGTTAATAAATGGGACGCTTTGCGTTCCCAAACAGTCATCTCTGTCCCGACAATCCCCTCCGTGGTAGCAGGAACCCCTATATACTACGGTAATTACACATCAAAACCCTGCGGCTTATAGTCGGGTGCGGCTTATATATGGAGCAATCTGTATTTTCCCCTTAGCTGGTGCGCCTTACAGTCAGGTGCGGCTTATAGTCCGGAAATTACGGTAATTGTGGTTCTTTGGTCAAAATGTTGCATAGATTATGTTTAACAGACCATCTCCAAGCCGCTTTCTGACAGTCGCTTCCAGACGCGCCGTTTTGTGGGTGGTCTTATTTATGTGGCTCACCTTCGTCAGCGTCTTCTCCCTGTCATCTTTGTTGTAGCGGTGTAGCGTGCAAGGACGGGAGTGGAAGAAGTGTCAAAAGATGGAGCTAACTGTTTAAATGACATTCAGACTTTATTTAAATTAATAACAGAGCATCTCCTCATCCGGAAACAACAACAATTTTTTCCAAGATGGCGGCAGCTTCTTGCAAGCGCTCTGGGAAGTGTAGACCGATTTGGCAAAAATACCCGTCAATTCAGTCAATTTAATGGCTGGCTCACAGCGTGTTCACTCCGTGATCACTTACGACCGACTTACGATTCTGGATGTGGAGAGATCGGGCCATTTTGGGCTGAAAGATGCGTGTACGGTGGTCCTACTCGCTAGCTTGGGAATTCTTCGCGAGTTACATCCAGCAGTGGCCTTTGAAGCAGCGGCGTCGACTACCAGCGGAGACCGTCAACGAAAGAGACGTAAGCGGTGTGCTCGGAAGCAGAAGCGGGGATGTCGGGCGGGGCTAACAACAAAGCTAAAGGCGTTGTTGTTAGCGGGGCTAACGCTAAAGGCTAATCCTCAAAGAAGCGCTAATAAGGAGTCTGTTAAGCTAGAACTAGCCAGTGCCAGGCTGGATAATCCCTGCACACATAGCAATTCTCTTAGAATAATATACAACTCACGTAATGTTTTTTCTGCGTCAGAGGTGGACATGCATTTTACTGAGGTGGCAAACAATCTAAAAATTCCTGTCATATCAATTCCTAGATATGGTCGAAATTATTTAAAGTGCACTACGCATAATAAACGTAACATTATTAATATTGCTACTACGGATACTTTCAACAAAAACTCCTCAAAACAGCCCACTACCTATAATGGGCTTTTTAAACATAAGATCATTGTCTTCCAAAACGTTATTAGTTAATTAAGTCATTAGAGACAACAATCTTGATGTCGTTGGTCTAGCCGAGACCTGGCTCAAACCAGACAAATTTTTTGCGCTGGGTAAAGCGTCTCCTCCTGGCTATACGGGAACGCATATTGCCTGTCCCATTAAAAGGGGTGGGGGTGTTGCACTAATATACAACAAAAACTTTAGCCTTACCTCGGACCTAAATAATAAATATAACTCGTTTGAGGTGCTTACTTTGAGGTTTGTCACACCGCTGCCTCTGCACCTGGCTGTCATCTACCGCCCCCCAGGGCCCTATTCTGACTTTATCAATGAATTTTCAGAGTTCGTTGCTGATCTAGTGACGCACGCCGACAATATAATCATAATGGGAGACTTTAACATCCATATGAATACCCCATCGGACCCTCCATGCGTGGCGCTCCAGACTATAATTGATAGCTGTGGTCTTACACAAATAATAAATGAACCCACGCATCGCAACGGTAATACGATAGACCTAGTGCTTCTCAGGGGTGTCACCACCTCCAAAGTTACGATACTCCCGTACACTAAAGTAATGTCCGATCATTACCTTATAAAATTTGAAGTTCTGACTCATTGTCAACAAACTAATAATAATAATAATAACTACTATAGCAGCCGCAACATTAATGCTGCCACAACGACGACTCTTACTGACTTACTGCCTTCGGTAATGGCACCATTCCCAAATTATGTGGGCTCTATTGATAACCTCACTAACAACTTTAACGACGCCCTGTGCGACACCATTGATAGTGTAGCACAGCTAAAGCTAAAAAGGGCCCCTAAAAGGCGTACCCCATGGTTTACAGAAGAAACTAAAGCCCAGAAATTATCATGTAGAAAGCTGGAATGCAAATGGCGTGCGACTAAACTTGAGGTTTTCCATCAAGCATGGTGTGATAGTTTAATAACTTGTAAACGCATGCTTACCTCAGCTAAAGCTAAATATTACTCAAATCTCATCCACCTCAACAAAAATGATCCTAAATTTTTGTTTAGTACAGTAGCATCGCTAACCCAACAAGGGACTCCTCCCAGTAGCTCCACCCACTCAGCAGATGACTTTATGAATTTATTTAATAAGAAAATTGAAGTCATTAGAAAAGAGATTAAAGACAATGCATCTCAGCTACAACAGGGTTCTATTAACACAAATACGACTGTATATACGACGGACACTGCCCTCCAAAATAGTTTCTCTCTCTTTGATGAAATAACATTGGAGGAATTGTTAAAATGTGTAAATGGGACAAAACAAACAACATGTTTACTTGACCCAATTCCTGGGAAACTTATCAAGGAGCTTTTTGTATTATTAGGTCCATCAGTGTTAAATATTATAAACTTATCACTTTCCTCTGGCACTGTTCCCCTAGCATTCAAAAAAGCGGTTATTCATCCTCTACTCAAAAGACTTAACCTCGATCCTGACCTCATGGTAAACTACCGGCCGGTGTCCCACCTTCCGTTTATCTCGAAAATCCTCTAAAAAATTGTCGCACAGCAGCTAAATGAACACTTAGCGTCTAACAATCTCTGTGAACCTTTTCAATCCGGTTTCAGGGCAAATCACTCTACGGAGACAGCCCTCGCAAAAATGACTAATGATCTATTGCTAACGATGGATTCTGATGCGTCATCTATGTTGCTGCTTCTTGATCTTAGCACCGCTTTCGATACTGTTGATCATAATATTTTATTAGAGCGTATCAAAACACGTATTGGGATGTCAGACTTAGCCTTGTCTTGGTTTAACTCTTATCTTACTGACAGGATGCAGTGTGTCTCCCATAACAATGTGACCTCGGACTATGTTAAGGTAACGTGCGGAGTTCCCCAGGGTTCGGTTCTTGGCCCTGCACTCTTTAGTATTTACATGCTGCCGCTAGGTGACATCATACGCACATACGGTGTTAGCTTTCACTGTTATGCTGATGACACCCAACTCTACATGCCCCTAAAGCTGACCAACACGCCGGATTGTAGTCAGCTGGAGGCGTGTCTTAATGAAATTAAACAATGGATGTCCGCTAACTTTTTGCAACTCAACGCTAAGAAAACGGAAATGCTGATTATCGGTCCTGCTCAACACCGACATCTATTTAATAATACCACCTTAACATTTGACAACCAAACAATTAAACAAGGCGACTCGGTAAAGAATCTGGGTATTATCTTCGACCCAACTCTCTTGTTTGAGTCACACATTAAAGGCCTACTGAAATGATTTTTTTTTTTATTTAAACGGGAATAGCAGATCCATTCTATGTGTCATACTTGATCATTTCGCGATATTGCCATATTTTTGCTGAAAGGATTTAGTAGAGAAAATCGACGATAAAGTTCGCAACTTTTGCTCGCTGATAAAAAAAAGCCTTGCCTGTACCGGAAGTAGCGTGACGTCACAGGAGCTAGGATTCCTCACAATTCCCCGTTGTTTACAATGGAGCGAGAGAGATTCGGACCGAGAAAGTGATGATTACACCATTAATTTGAGCGAGGATGAAAGATTCGTAGATGAGGAACGTTACAGTGAATGACTTGAGAGGCAGCGATGGACGTATCTTTTTTCGCTCTGACCGTAACTTAGGTACAAGCTGGCTCATTGGATTCCACACTCTCCTTTTTCTATTGTAGATCACAGATTTGTATTTTAAACCACCTCGGATACTATATCCTCTTGAAAATGAGTCGAGAACGCGAAATGGACATTGAGTGCCTTTTATCTCCACGACAATACATCGGCGAAATGCTTTAGCTACGAGCTAACGTGATATCATCTTGCTTTAACTGCATATAGAAACAAAAGAAATAAACCCCTGACGGGAAGTATAGATAGAAAATCAACAATACTATTAAACCGTGGACATGTAAATACACGGTTAATGCTTTCCAGGCTGGCGAAGGTTAACAATGCTGTGCTAACGACGCCATTGAAGCTAACTTAGCAACCAGACTGTACAGAGCTATGCTAAAAACATTAGCTCTCCACCTACGCCAACCAGCCCTCATTTGCTCATCAGCACCCGTGCTCACCTGCGTTCCAGCGATCGGCAGAAGGACGAAGGACTTCACCCGATGCGTTTGGCGGCCCGGAGACGTAGGAAGTCAAGGTGAAGTCGGCGGCTAGCGCGGCTAGCGCGGGTAGCGCTCCAACAAAGTCCTCCTGGTTGTGTTGCTGTAGTCCGCTGCTAATACACTGATCCCACCTACAACTGTCTTCTTTGCAGCCTTCATTGTTCATTAAAAAAATTGCAAAAGATGTCCAGAATACTGTGGAATTATGAAATGAAAACAGAGCTTTTTGTATAGGATTCTACGGGGTACCATAACTTCCGTTACTCGGACTTCGTCACGCGCATACGTCATCATACCGCAATGTTTCAGCCGGATATTTCCCGGGAATTTTAAAATGTCACTTTATAAGTTAACCCGGCCGTATTGGCATGTGTTGCAATGTTAAGATTTCATCATTGATACATAAACTATCAGACTGCGTGGTCGGTAGTAGTGGCTTTCAGTAGGCCTTTAAGAGTGTTACTAAAACGGCCTTCTTTCATCTCCGTAATATCGCTAAAATTCGTTCCATTTTGTCCACAAGCGATGCTGAGATCATTATCCATGCGTTTGTTACATCTCGTCTCGATTACTGTAACGTTTTATTTTCGGGCCTCCCTATGTCTAGCATTAAAAGATTACAGATGGTACAAAATGCGGCTGCTAGACTTTTGACAAAAACAAGAAAGTTTGATCATATTACGCCTATACTGGCCCACTTGCACTGGCTTCCTGTGCACCTAAGATGCGACTTTAAAGGCCTACTGAAACCCACTACTACCGACCACGCAGTCTGATAGTTTATATATCAATGATGAAATCTTAACATTATAACACATGCCAATACGGCCGGGTTAACTTATAAAGTGACATTTTAAATTTGCCGCTAAACTTCCGGTTCGAAACGCCTCTGCGGATGACGTATGCGCGTGACGTAGCCCGGCGAACACGGGTATGCCTTCCACATTGAAGCCGATACGAAAAAGCTCTGTTTTCATTTCATAATTCCACAGTATTCTGGACATCTGTGTTCGTGAATCTGTTTCAATCATGTTCATTGCATTATGGAGAAGGAAGCCAAGCAAGCAAAGAAGAAAGTTGTCGGTGCGAAATGGACGTATTTTTCGAACGTAGTCAGCCACAACAGTACACAGCCGGCGCTTCTTTGTTTACATTCCCGAAAGATGCAGTCAAGATGGAAGAACTCGGATAACAGAGACTCTAACCAGGAGGACTTTTGATTTGGATACACAGACGCCTGTAGAGAACTGGGACAACACAGACTCTTACCAGGATTACTTTGATTTGGATGACAAAGACGCAGACGTGCTACTGTGAGTATGCAGCTTTGGCTTTTTTTTGCGTATGTACGTAACTTTTTTAAAATATATAAGCTTTATGAACCTTGGGTTAGGTGAACGGTCTTTTGGGCTGAGTGATTGTGTGTGTTGATCATGTGTTTGAATTGTATTGGCGTGTTCTATGGAGCTAGGAGCTAGCAGAGGAGCTAGGAGCTAGCATAACACGTACCGTACCGGACGTGCGCGTCACGTACGTAACTTTTTAAAAATATATAAGCTTTATGAACCTTGGGTTAGGTGAACGGTCTTTTGGGCTGAGTGATTGTGTGTGTTGATCAGGTGTTTGAATTGTATTGGCGTGTTCTATGGAGCTAGGAGCTAGCAGAGGAGCTAGGAGCTAGCATAACAAACACGCAGGTGTTATTATGCAGGATTAATTTGTGGCATATTAAATATAAGCCTGGTTGTGTTGTGGCTAATAGAGTATATATATGTCTTGTGTTTATTTACTGTTGTAGTCATTCCCAGCTGAATATCAGGTACCGTGAGTATGCAGCCTTGGCTGCTAAACATTCGATAACTTGACCGTATGTGCGCGTCACGTACGTAACTTTTTAAAAATATATAAGCTTTATGAACCTTGGGTTAGGTAAACTGTCTTTTGGGCTGAGTGATTGTGTGTGTTGATCAGGTGTTTGAATTGTATTGGCGTGTTCTATGGAGCTAGGAGCTAGCAGAGGAGCTAGGAGCTAGCATAACAAACACGCAGGTGTTTTTATGCAGGATTAATTTGTGGCATATTAAATATAAGCCTGGTTGTGTTGTGGCTAATAGAGTATATATATGTCTTGTGTTTATTTACTGTTGTAGTCATTCCCAGCTGAATATCAGGTCACCCTCGGCTCTCACAGCATCTTCCCTATCTGAATAGCTTCAACTCCCCACTAGTCCTTCACTTGCACTTTACTCATCCACAAATCTTTCATCCTCGCTCAAATTAATGGGGAAATTGTCGCTTTCTCGGTCCGAATCTCTCTCACTTCATGCGGCCATCATTGTAAACAATAGGGAACTTTGCGTATATGTTCAACTGACTACGTCACGCTACTTCCGGTAGGTGCAAGCCTTTTTTTTATCAGATACCAAAAGTTGCAATCTTTATCGTCGTTGTTCTATACTAAATCCTTTCAGCAAAAATATGGCAATATCGCGAAATGATCAAGTATGACACATAGAATAGATCTGCTATCCCCGTTTAAATAAAAAAAATTCATTTCAGTAGGCCTTTAAGGTTTTACTACTTACGTATAAAATACTACACGGTCAAGCTCCTGCCTATCTTGCCGATTGTATTGTACCATATGTCCCGGCAAGAAATCTGCGTTCAAAGAACTCCGGCTTATTAGTGATTCCCAGAGCCCAAAAAAGTCTGCGGGCTATAGAGCGTTTTCTATTCGGGCTCCAATACTATGGAGTGCCCTCCCGGTAAAAGTTAGAGATGCTACCTCAGTAGAAGCATTTAAGTCTCATCTTAAAACTCATTTGTATACTCTAGCCTTTAAATAGACTCCCTTTTTAGACCAGTTGATCTGCCGTTTCTTTTCTTTTCTTTTCTACTCTGCTCCCAACCCGGGGTGGACCGCTAGCCTGTTCATCGGATGGGGACATCTCTACGCTGCTGACCCGTCTCCGCTCGGGATGGTTCCTGCTGGCCCCACCATGGACTGGACTTTCGCTGATGTGTTGGACTTTCACAATATTATGTCAGACCCACTCGACATCCATTGCTTTCGGTCTCCCCTAGGGGGGGGGGGGGGGGGGGTTACCCACATATGCAGTCCTCTCCAAGGTTTCTCATAGTCATTCACATTGACGTCCCACTGGGGTGAGTTTTCCTTGCCCGTATGTGGGCTCTGTACCGAGGATGTCGTTGTGGCTTGTACAGCCCTTTGAGACACTTGTGATTTAGGGCTATATAAATAAACATTGATTGATTGATGATTGATGTAAGAACTTTACACTACTTTATATTAGAAATGGCAACCGTGGAGGATAGAGAAAAAGAAGAAGCTTATCGACTACAAAGGCGGACATGCGCAATTTTTCAGGATGTATGCAGATCCCAAATACAGATCAGCAGGTGCCAGAAGGTACGAAAATTGCTTTTGCATAATATTGCGAAACAAAACGCCAGATAATGTCTTACCTTATACACACACACCATAATAATACTAGTATGTTGAAGCACATTACAATCCATCAAGCGGTGCAGCTTCATAGCTAACCAAAGTCATACTAAAGCCTTTTGAGCTTTTTGAGCGCCATGTGTAATGCTCTATATTTTCAATGGAACATAAAAAATATTGGTGTTGTTTACTTCAGTCATATTGCCATCATATTGCAGTCTACACATATCTCTTATGTTTGACTGCCATCTACTGGTCACACTTATCATTACACCATGTACCAAATACAATTGCTTCGAGGTCAGTAAGCAAAACCAGAATTATTCCGTACATTAGGCGAACTGTCGAGTTTTGAGAAAAAAAAAAAGGATTTTAAGTGTGCCTTATAGTCCGGAAAATACAGTACATCGGAAGTCGGAGCTGGGAAGGACGTCGCAGCCGAGTTGTGAGCTTTCCAGCTATGATATTGGAAATGAAGATAGCCTCATCCACGAAAGCTATGCACAGCGTATATACCACATGGAATACATTTAGTTTTAAATACAGTGGCATTACCATATATAAACGTACAGCATTACATTGTATATGGCTGATTTACTGACAGAAGTGCTAATAACGGATAGTATAAAAGTGGATAACATTGTTTACATGCAAAGCAGCCATCTTTGAAATAAACTCAGGGGTGGTGAGAATGCTTCAACTTTCCAAGTCGTAAATCAGACCAAAAGGGGCGTTCCAGTTGAAATTCCGACTAGGAACTCGGAAATTCTGACTTTCCAGTACAAATGGAACACAATTTTAGGCCTCTGTATTGAAGTACTGTATTTTCCGCACTATAAGGCGCACCTAAAAACCTCCAATTTTGTCAAAAGCTGACAGTGTGCCTTATAATCCGGTGCGCCTTATATATAGACCAATATTGAGCCTCCAACAGGTAAAAGTTTCAATCAATCAATCAATCGCAACTACAGTAAGCAGCCGCCGACTTCATTTTCCCCCGTAGATGAAGAAGAAGCGCGCGGTGCATGCTGGGATATATGACTGCGCGAGGCGTGCCGTTTCATTTCCATTTGTTTGTTTATGTAAAGACCCCAAAATGGCTCCTATTAAGAGACACGCTTACGACGCAGAGTTTAAACTTATGACGATCAGTCACGCAGTAGAACACGGGAATAGAGCAGCAGCGACACTGACTCGATTAATGACGACTTCGACGAGACGGAGCCGGGCATGTTGGATGCCGTATTCGCCCAACTGTTTAATTCGGACATTGAAGAAGAAGAATTCAAGGGATTTGTGGATGAGGAATGACTTCATAAAGTGAGCTTTACATGTTTATTTTGTGTGTTGTGTTGTGTGACAGTAACGTTTGAGCAACGTTGAGTTATTGATATATTGTTATTGCTCTGCACTATTTCGAGTGTTACTATATTGTGATTGCACGAACGTTTGATTTACCGTAACAGTATCACTGTTTTTTACGTGTTTATTGAATCAGGGAAAAGTTCCCCTCCACTATGTGATATAAATGTTGCACTACATGTTATACCTTGCTGTTGTTAAAAGATAAACAAAACACCACGTCACTGACTTTACCTCGGGGAAAATAATAAAACAGCTGTTTATTCATTTTGGGAGTGAACAGAGTTGTCAGAACGCTGGTTTGTAATCTATTAATAAAGTTTGACTGACCTATCTGACTGTTTTGTTGACATTCCCTTTAGCGCAGCTCCATCTAATGGATGCATAACGTAAACCCAGCCTCTACCGTAGCGTCTATTCTATGCGCCTTATAATGCGGTGCACCTTATATATGAACAACGTTTTAAAATATGTCATTCATTGTAGGTGCGCCTTATAATTCGGTGCGCCTTATAGTGCGAAAAATACGGTATGTGTGCCATTTGGGGGGAAATACTTGTTTATTTGTTACAAACTCGCATCGTTGCGGTAGTTGTGACCCGGTACTCATGCAGGTAAAAATATACTTAATTAACAAAAATGTGTTTAACTAGGGGATGCACACAAAAAACAAAAAAGTGCTATAGGAAGCATTAGGAAAGCTATGCAGCATGGACGTAAATAAAGCAATGTAATGGATTACCGAGGCAGGTGAGTCTCCTGATCACTAATCAGAAGCAGGTGTGCTCAATCAGCGCTCACGGCAGGAAGTGGCAAAAAAAGAAGGAAGGAGCGCTGAAACACAATTAGCACTAACCACAGGAAAAAAAATATACAACGTTTGACCTGTCTAGGGCTGCAACAACTCATCGATTAAATCGATTAAAATCGATTATCAAAATAGTTGGCGATTAATTTAGTCATCGATTCGTTGGATGTATGCTATGCGCACGTGCAGAGGCCATTTTTTTTATTTATTATTATTATTATATATTTTTTTAATAAACCTTTATTTATAAACTACAACATGTACAAACAGTTGAGAAACAATAATCAAAATGAGTATGGTGCCAGTATACTGTTTTTTTTCAATAAAATACTGGAAAGGGTAGAAATGTAGTTTGTCTCTCTAATCCGATTATTAATCGAAGTAATAATCAACAGAATAATCGATTATCAAATTAATCGTTAGTTGCGGCCCTAGACCTGTCATGACATTAATTTTCAATCGCCAAGTTTTCTTGGGTAAATTGGGATTATTCACTTGTTTAATGTTGTGTTTAACTCAGAGATGAGTTTCCTTTTATTATAGAGTATGTCCACATCTCTGAAGCGCTTAGTTTTTTTTCGTTGCAATCCTACATATTGCAAAGTAACATAAAATGCCACGGTTAGAAGAAAAATGTTCTAAAAACACAACCTGTACAAGAAAACAACATGGCAAAGGATTGCAGAAAATTGGCTCGGACTCGCACCTGCTTGAAATGATTAAACTGCAGCAAACCTTTTTTCTCCCTTTCACAAATGAATGCAGCGGTAGACAAAAGGTGTTGATTCAGAGGGCAAATTAAGCCTTGAACAGGCAAGATAATGTGCCTGTGATCAATTAACACAGACGCAATGTGTACCGGTTTCACTTTGAAACTTTCAGGTCCAGCCAACAGGCCCCTTTGTGCCTTCCAGTTGAGCAGCACTAATCATTTCAGTGGCTTGCTTCTAAAGACAGCCCTTGATTCAGAGTATGGATTTTGCCTGGAGACTCTCCCCAGGCAATGAACTGCCGAGTCAAACATGCTCACAACAGCCCTAATCTTACTCTAGGACACTGACATGACATAAAAGACAATAAAGCTAAAAAAATTTTTACACACTGCCTTTGTTGTTTTGTCGTTTTTAAAATGGTGAAAACATATACAGTGGTCTTTGGGAATTTCATATGAGGCTAACGCTAAGTTATTCTGTGTGCAGTAGATCTAACGATAGCTGTACAGAAGGTATATGGTCTTGCTGCAGATTTACCCACTCGCTCATATCTTGTTTTTGGAAGGACATTCAATTACTTTTCTGGGGGGAAAAAAATCTGTTTGGTCTTGGAGATATTGCTGAGAGTGTGTGATGTAGTTATAGTACATTATCCTGTAAAGACAGGCCATGCACTAGGGTATGATCTCCATGGGGTTACACATTCGAAAAGATACTAAATAGCATATGAGCTTTACATACAGTAGGCACTGTCAGCTTACTGTCACTTTGTCCTTACACATACAACTGTGTTAGTATTAATCTTGTTTGAGGCTCGGAATACACAAGCATAAAAGCAAGGCTTTGGTGGAAGGCAGATGATGATATATCTATGAAAGTGTGAAGCTAAAGTAATATGGTGTACCTTATAAAAGCTGGCTCCACAGTGAGGGAGCGCCTTAATCCCTCTTCTAAACCACCCTCTCCATCTCTGAGAGCAGCTGATTCTAGTTGGAATTCCCCTCTCTCCTTCTTTCTCGTTGGTTTGTCTTCAAGAATGGGGCGATATCTGCCCGAACTATTTTCTTTTAGATTAACTGACTGATGGGTCTCTTCAAAGCGCATCATCTACACCATATGAATCAAGGCGGATACAAATCACACAAAGGTGTTAAAGCAGGAGAGAGTTCTCATAAAACACTCTTGTCTGACAAAGTGTCAGGCTGCTGACTCAAATAGTATTAAGAGCTTTATGGACTGATTTCTTTTGCACAGTTTGAAATTACACTGTTAAAAAAAAAAGTGTGCCTTTTATGAGAATAGAGATGAAGTTCAGTCTATGTAACCGTAACTGAAAAAACTGCATTCGCATTTTAACACACTTGTGTGTTAAAATGCAATGCACCAGAGTATGGTCTCCATGGGGTTTCACGTTCAAAAATATACTAAATAGCGTATTAACTTTACCTACAGTAGGCACTCAGCTTACTGTTACTCTTGTTTTGGACATTGTGTGTTAAAATGCTCATACCTTGCTTTCAATGTTGCTTTTGGCTTTAAGGAATGTAAGCCAGCACGACCTCCCTTTACAAATCTAAGCGTTAAACTACACCTTAATGATATTATATGGAGCCTACACCCTTTCTAAAATGTTTTACACACCTGGGTTTGAGCATAGCATGCTATGGATTAGAGTCTGGCCTCAGAAGGACCATAATCCATATTAGCTTGAATAACCAAATTTGAACTTTATTCATAACCATTCTCCACCCACATAACAGAGTGTTAGTGTTTTATATGTCATAAACCACGGTTTCATGACATTACAGCCCTCTCCTCGCCCACTCCTGTGCTCAATGACGATGAAGTTATACCAAAATTCACCACAGATGTCATCTTTAAGACTGTCTGTATTCTGATGTGTAAGAAATGGAATCCAAGCACAGCCTGTAAGATGATCGTTGGGGGAGAGGCATTGGTCAGCTGCAAAAACATGGGCTATGCCAGATAAGGCACTTGTGTTATGTTACGTTCACTTTATGCACTGAAAGTTTGCAGGCCCAAAAACAACTCGTGCTAATTGTGTGCTACCTGCTACAAAAGATAGAAAGAACATGAGAACGAGCTTGTTTGTTTAACCCCCTACTCGTTCCAAACGGTTTTTGAATGTATTACTTGCCTTACCTAATCTTATTTAGTGTTCAGTTATCATTTTTTAACAATCACTTACCAAATGGATTTCAAAACAAATATTTTTCAGTGTAAACAGTGATTGTATTTCTTAAGGACGAAAGAGTTTTTGCATGCACACATGTACACACCAAGCGTTGCCAACTGTAACATTTTACAAACTTTCATAATAAAAAGCACGAGAAAGAGTCAAAATGTTTCTCTTTATTTTTTTCCCCAAGATGGTGTCGCTGTAGTGGCTGCTGGTTGCAGGAGCCACTCTGTGTGTCCTCCATTGAGTTCTTGATGTGTTCCTCTATTTTCATGTATTTTTTTAGTTTTGGTTCTAGCCACATCGAACTACACAACAAAGGGGGGCACTTTCGTAACTTCTGCACTGCTTTTCTGTGCTTTTTTTTGTGGACTTTAGTATCTGCCTTTAGGCCATGGACATGTTTGCACAGGAGACAAGCTGCATGCTCTCTGCCACACCAGAGGCTGCGTGGAGAGGCCAAAGGAAATGCGGAGAAAGAGACAGGACTACGAAGCTAGCGATGAGAAGCGGGATGGACGAACTTCATGGAGCTTTGGCTGAATGAGCACGTATCGGACACTTCAGTCTCCCTGGACAGATTCTCGCTCATCCAAGAGCTAGTAGGCAGCGTAGGACGGAGTCGGCTCCCTTGGTTCCTTTGTTGGGTCTGTTCTTGTCTCTGGCCTTGCTTAATAGAATATAATAGAATAGAATAGAAACTACTTTATTGCTCCCTGGGGGAAATTCAGCACCAATAAAGTACTTTCTCCATCCATCCATCCATCCATTTTTCTACCGCTTATTCCCTTCGGGGTCGCGGGGGGCTTCTATTCTATTAAGCAAGGCCAGAGACAATAATTATTACTCAATTAATACTTAATTGAGTAATCAGCTGAAACACTTTGTAGACTCAATGTGTATTTCAGGGGAAAATACTAGAAATTAACAAAAATGTTTCTGCTTGCCATAACCTTGATTCTTTTTTTCTTAACATTGAAATTTCACTCTGAACATGTGTGCATTAATGAAAATAGATAAACTATTCGCTGTTCACCGCCATATACCACCACTTATATGTAGGCTCTATTGCGGCGTACTTGCGGAAACTATCCGTTCCGGCCACTCCATGCAGCCTGAATTTTATCAATTTGAATTAGTTAAAGTCATATGATTAATCAAAGCTTTTTTTCTTGAAAAACTAATCAATCGTTGCAGCCATAGTCATATACAATGTACCAGCTCCCTCAGGTAGACTGACTGAAACGTGGCTGCCAATTTTTGCCGAAAGCCTCTCCGACCACCAAAGATTCACTCACGTGCATACACCAGTGTGAGCAGCACAGCAAGCGAGGTAGGTGAAGTGTCTTGCCCAAGTACACAAAGGCCTTGACTATGATGGCCAAACCTTTTAACCAATAACCAATAACCCTTAAGTTTCTGACTAATAAATGATTGATGATCACAACCACCTTTACTTAGCCAATTAGTGAAGGCGAGACATACGTTCCAATACTGCCCCAGCAACCACTGACAATCGTTTTTTTATTTCTAATGCCAAAGCTCACTAAAGTGTTTTTTTTTTGATAGATTACCCTGTTCTTTTAATTTGAGGCAAAAGATGGGAAAAAAAGGTTAAAACTTGCTTCGGTTTCTTGACCGCTTGTACTCAGAAAAATTGAATTACAGTTGGCACCTGATCTTTGTAAACCATCCATTCATCCATTGTCTACCGCTTGTCCCTTTTGTAGACCATTACCCATAAATTATTTATCACACATGTATGTCACACATGAGAGTATCTGATCCATCTTGTTTATGTCAAAAGTCAAGGTTTTTTTTCTGTTGGAATATTCTAATCCAAGAACATACAAATAATGAAACAAAGCAAATATACATCATAACTTTTAGTAACTGTACAAATACATATTACCCAGACTATTAACTGATCCCCAAACTCCCCTTTCTTTTAGAATAAAAGTAATGCTGACAGTAGTTACCATTTCAAATACAAACTGTCCAGTGTGTGGCAAAGCTACAACATACCCTACCTTTGGAGTGTGAATCAAAAGTGTGTGAGAGAGTGTGTATATACTCTGACTGAGCAATGTGTGTGTGTTTCTCTTCTGTAGCCATCAGATGGGAGCGGTCAGTGCCTTTGGGCTGTTTAGCAGACATCAGTTGTTCTTTCTTCTCCAGGAAAAGGATGCAGCAGATTACGATCCAGAGATTCATAAATTCTTTATAGGCAAGCTAAAGTTATAAGGGCTGATGAATTCAGTATGTGAGATAACCCTTGCCAAATGCCCCCTTCCAACACTGCCATAACCCATTATAGTTGAGATAAAGCGAAGGGGTAAGACTCGGTTTCCATCTTTGTCTCTGTCCATTTCTCCTTTTCATGCCTTGATTATTTTTCTTTCAGCTCAACTCTGTCTTACAGTGTAAGGACTGCATTTATTTAGATATACGCTTGCAGCAAACCCTCTTAGAATTACGATAAATGTTTTTTTTACAGTGAGCACACTGTATGATTGACCTTGTTCATCTAATGAAAAAAGATGCATCAACAGCTATTGCAAAACTGACTTTATAATCCTTGGAGGCAGTTACCATGCTTTTGGCTGGTTAGCGTTGAGTTTACAACGAGACTTATCTGCAAATTTGTGAACTTTTACCAAATGCAGTCTGTCCAACAGTTGACGTTCGGCATCCTTTTCCACATCAATCACTGTTTTAGTTTTTGCTTTCAAAGCTCGCTACACCCTTGATGTTTCTCTTTTGCAAATGGATATCCAGAGGCAGAGTGATGCACTGTCCTCTCTTTCTTTCCCTATTTCAGAAAATGTTTTTCTTTTGGTTTGTCTTGTGTGGGGTACACAGTCACTAAGCCAGCCTGGCTTTTCCTAAGCATGCAGAGGAGTTATCCACCAGTTTGGGCTTTTTATATAAATGAGGGCAACGTGACACCGCAGGGTGTTTACATTGAGTACTGTCCCTTAAAAAAAAATGGAAAAATTATTATGCGTGTGTCACTTGCTCCTCAAGAGTCACTCGCCTTGTAAATAGATTTTGATGGACACGCTTTCCTCCTCACCCTCACATTTGAAATAAATACACATAATCCCACTGCGCCATTCTTAAGTTTCTTGCAACATAGACTTACTTGTAAGACATCTAGCACACCATCTTTAGGAATGTGATAAAAATAAGAGTAGGATTAAAAGTGAGGCAGTATCACCGCTGGCTATTATATTCAAACAAAACGTGATGGATATTTGGAAAACCTTTAACTGCAAGATTGGAAAGTGCAGGCTCTGAAGTGTGCTTCCTGTACATCAACACACTTTTGTGTATATAGTAAATTTGTAATAGGTTGGGTATTTATTGGGTCAAAATACCTTAATTTCTACTACAACAACCGTATTTTTCGGACTATATGATTATAAATCGCACCGGCCGAAAATGCATAACAAAGAAGGAAAAAAACATATATAAGTCGCACTGGAGTTTATATAAGTCACATCTTTTGGGGAAATGTATTTGATAAAACCCAACACCAAGAATATACATTTGAAAGGAAATTTAAAATAAATAAAGAATAGTGAACAACAGGCTGAATAAGTATACGTTATATGAGGCATAAACAACCAACTGAGAATGTGCCTGGTATGTTAACGTAACATATTATGGTAAGAGTCATTCAAATAACTATAACATATAGAACATGCTATACGTTTACCAAACAATCTGTCACTCCTAATCACTAAATCCGATGAAATCTTATACGTCTAGTCTCTTACGTGAATGAGCTAAATAATATTATTTGATATTTTACGGTAATGTGTTAATCATTTCCCACATAAGTTGCTCCTGAGTATAAGTCGCAAACTATGAAAAAAACTGCGACTTAAAGTCGGAAAAATACGGTATATAGTTTTACATAAGAAACAATGACAAAAACAAGTTTTAGCTTCATAAATTAAACAGGCGGCAGCAAATCCCTGTCTGTTGTGGTCTTCCTCAAACTGCGGATCATGCCATCTCGAGAGGAGCTCACGTGACTTCAGTGGTGCAGATGGTCCGGAAAAGGAATATAAAGAGCTAGGTCTTCTCATCTCTAAACGCTAATAAAACTAAGGAGGTAGTGGTGTTTTCTTAGGACATTGAGGACTACGACCAACCTGCTGCCTGATACCGTAAGTCAGTAAGTAACATGTGTACCTGGATGATGTACAAGAAGGCAATGAACAGACTTTGTTTCCTGAGAGAGCACTTATTCTTCAACGTGCAAGAAGATGTTCTACTGGGCTGCTACAAAGCCACAATACCAGGAACACTAACCTAGTTTAAAAACAACTTTTAAGAAGGTTAAGAACATAATGTGACTGAAGATTGAGGCATTTAGATAAGGGAGGAGTAAGAAATCACTAAGCAAACTGATATTTCTCAGTACAGTAGTATTTGAACGTAACTCAAATCAGCCTCGTCTATTTAATTGAAATCATTTAAATATGTGCTTGGCCCTCCAAAACACCACCATTTCAAAATGTAACATGCATTTTTTGACAATAAAAACTAAATTTTAGGTAGGAAATATTGTTTTAAAAACAATAGAACAGGAGTACAAACAACTACAATAGTTACAATAGTTTTTTTTAAATAATGAAATAATAATGTGAATCATTTACATCTTCCAGCAGACTGAAGAAAACTTAGAAATCTTTTTTTAGTCTGTTATGTTCCATTACATTATATCCAACATGTACACCAAGCCAAGTTACCAAAGAGGGATGTCAATAAGGTTAAGATGGCAGCGAGTAATAATGTTGAAAAAATGAATATTACTAGTTATGCTATCTCCCACAATCAGTGTAATGAGGGAGACTTTTTAGGCGATGTGCTGGGAGGGTTAATATCACACGAGCTTGTAGCGCAGCAAAATGACTGACTGCCCTGACACCAAAAGCAGCTTGAAGCCAGGGCGATAATCTATATCGTGGGTAGAAGAGCAATTCTCAGCAGTAGGGCGATTTTGGCTGGAATTAGGGCTGGGCGATATGGCCTTTTATTTATATCTCAATATTTTTAGGCCATGTCACGATACCCGATATATCTCTCGATATTTTGCCTTAGCCTTGAATTAACACTTGATGCATAAAATCACATCAGTATGATGATTCTATGTGTCTACATTAAAACATTCTTGTTCATACTACATTAATATATGCTCATTTTAAACTTTCATGCAGAGAGGGAAATCGCAACTAAGTCAATTTACCAAAACTGTATTTATTAAACAGTTATTACGCAGTGGCACAAACATTCATGTCATTTCCAAAACAGAAAGTGCAAGATTGTCAGAGACATTTTAAAACAAGCTCTTAGTGCACTTTTGTGCATGATGTCACTAAGATGACATATCAAAACAACACTAAATTAAAGTGCACTTTTTGTACAGAACCCCACTATAATAGTTAAAAACAAATAAAGTGCACTTTTGTGCATGATGTCACACAAGATATTTCAATAACTGTCAAATAAAAATGAGCTGCATAATAGAAAATCAAATAGTGTACGTCCTTCGCTATGTGGTAGGTTCCTGGGGACGTTATCTCCTTCTGTTTTTGAATATTTTTTTCATACGGTGTTGATGTGGAAGTGGAACACGCCAGGCTCAATTGGTTCAGTGCATTTTGTTGGGTGTGGCACCGGCCGAGATGTTGACATGCAGAGTTTCAAGCACTCTTCATTCTCTTGCGGGTGACAAATTAGTAGTGCTGCTACTTTTTGTAGCAATGCTTTTGCCGCATACTTGACATATTACGGTTGTCTGTTCGACATCTTCCCGCTTGAAGCCAAACCACTGCCAGACGATGAACCCTCTGCTGTTTTCTTGGAAATTAATTAAATCTTCCTTCATTTGTTACCAGATTCGCACCTTCGTTCTCTCGTATTACCACTTGCACCGCTCCTCTAGCACCACAGCTAACGTTACCCGTGTCGCTACCTCCCTGCTCCGCGAGAGCGTATGACGTTGCACGCGCCAAGAAGAGCGTGAGAAGGAGCGTCAAGAAAGAGTGAGAAAAGCCTGTAGTGTAATGCCCGCAGCTAAAAGCAACTGCGTGAGAACGTATACTCGAATACTCACGATATAGTAATTTTCTACATCGCACAGAGATAAACCCGTGATATATCCGGTATATTCGATATATCGCCCAGCCCTAGCTGGAATGTTGGTAGCCTGGAATTAATTTTAAAACCATGGCAATCAGAATAATAAAGTATATTTTTATGAAAGTTTAACAAATAATGTTAAGCTTATATTTCTAAATCATGTCTACAACATATATACTGGGTTTTATCTACATACTTAAACCTGTTTTAAACAAGATTATGTGGAGAACCAGCATTTGTTGTAACACACTAAGTTCTCCTTCTCAGCCCCCAAACGTGTAATGCTGAGCAAGAGAGAACGGAGTTTCCTGATCTCACCATGTGTGATGACTCTTGGAGGTCAGACAGGTTAAAAGGTATTTGATTAAAATCAGTAGATGGCAAACTGTGTCTCTCTTTCACACATGTGCCATGTACACACACACACACACACGCACACACACGCACACACACACACACACACACACACACACACACACACACACACACACACACACACACACACACACTCACACTCACACACACCCTCTTCAGTCTGCCTTTTGGGAATAAGGGAGAAGAAAATAGCCTTGATTCTGCTTCTCCCTCCCTCCCCAGAAGTGTGTTGGTTATGGAGGGGGTTAGACGAGAAGTGGGCTTTAGGAGGTTAGTCGACGTGTATGTTTGGTTGCGTGGGGGTTTGGGGGGGGGGGGGGGGGGGGGCTTGCCACTGTTTATCAAGCCACGGTAAATCCAATTAGCCTGTGGCCTGCCTTCCAACCCTATTAACCTGCTCAGCTGTGAGAGCACTCAACAGCTCCTGCCAATATCTCATTTCTCAGCATTGATAAGATCATCTCAAGATATTCAGTGTGGTTCACTCTAGCTCCATCTGAAGCCACAAAAGCAAAGTGTCCATCCAGACTGTTCTGGTTCTTGTTACATCACATTCATTTATCTACTCAACTTTAATTGCCTTTCGTCACCTTTCTTAGAACAATCCATCACTTGCAGTCATGTTTCCTGACGTTCACCATCCAACCCTGTTCTGAGCTATACATCCAACTTCACAGCAAACGGGACAGTAACTTCCAGGCCCACGTCTTGTTTCCTCCCAGACAGGATCAGGGTGCAGGCCCCACTGTCTGACAGGAGGGGAAACTGATTTTCCTTATCATGGCCTGCCCACAAAGGACCAGGCCAGGCCTGCGTGATTAGCATTCCTTGGTGGAGATGTGTCAGGCCTATTTCTATCACAGAGACAGATTGAGGCTTTCACTCAGACTGGTGACTGAGTGACACATGGCCATGAACGGGGGGACAACATTGTTATTTGAGTTAAGAAATCAATTTGTATCAAATGTACACTGTAATTTATTTGTTGCCTTTGAAGGGAACCTGGCTAAGATAAATGGGAATGGACTACCCATCCTCCCTTCCTACCTTGAGCCTGAGCCGATAAAGTTCTTGTGAAGGCCGTGATGGTTACCTGCGTCAGGGAAAAAAAAGTGACAAACATGTTTAAAGTTGTGCAGTGATCTTTAAATCTCAAAAAGAACACCTTGTCCGACATGATAGAACATTTTTTACCTCTTCCCTCCCGTCTGTCAACCGCCTCTGCTGACATACAGCTTTAGTATTTTTGCTGACATTTCGCTTTATCACATATATCTTACAACGAACAGAGAAACGATTTGTTCCTTTTTAATACTTTTTTTTCTCACTCAATTCACAGTGGGCTTCGATCAAGATGGTCTTTGGGGATTAGGAAGATTAATCTCTTTTTTCATGTCATATTTTCAAGCCTCAGAAACAATCATATTTTATGATATGAATCCCACAGATAAAATGTGTTTACACTCTTTAATTTTATTATTTTTGAATAGTAACGCTAATATTTTGAGATACAGTTGTACCTCAATTTAGGAGTGCCCCAATTAAAGAGTGTTTTGAGAAAAAAATATGTTATGCCTTAAGTTTTAAACAAAACATTTGCGTTAAAGCCCCCCCATTAGTAACATCTAGTCCTACTCGCTAGCATTAGCTTATAGCTAGAGATTAAGATTAAGATTAAAGATTAAAGTACCAATGATTGTCACACACACTAGATGTGGTGAAATGTGTCCTCTGCATTTGTCCCATCCCCTTGGGGAGCAGTGGGCAGCAGCGGCGCCGCGCCCGGGAATCATTTTGGTGATTTAACCCCCAACTCCAACCCTTTGTTGCTGAGTGCCAAGCAGGGAGGTTATGGGTCCCATTTTTATAGTCTTTGGTATGACTCGGCTGGGATTTGAACTCCAACCTACCGATCTCAGGGCGGACACTCTGGACATGAATTTGTTTTTCAACAATTAAAATTAAAATTAATTAAAAACAGAAATCATTAAAAACATGGCCAAGCGTGTAGCATACGTCGCGAAGCAAATTGAGCGTTTCAGAGCTACTCTGCACGATACTGAAGCAGAATGTAATCTAATGCCAGCCAATAATGCTGAAATAAAGTCTAATTCTTACTCAAGAAACTATGAAAAAGCTGCGGATGGTGTGTTTGACAGAGAAGCAGCTTGGAGGAAGAGGTCTTCTACCCTATACATGCCATACATTAGTGTTTCATAACAATAGGGTCAGGGCCCATAGTGCCCCCTAGAAGGCTGACAAAAAATATCTGTTTCTCAACTGTGGGCCGCAGCGGTTCTCAGTTGTTATACAATTTTCCACAACTTGAGGCAGTAATGATAATATCAAACAAACAGAATAAGTCTGGAGCTAAAGTCATAAAGAAGTTTCTTGAGCGCAACAATTATAAAGGGGTGAAGCTGTATTTTCATTTGCACTTAAAATGTATTGACAGTTAATATAAGAAACATATATATTTGAATTAATAATTAGTGAGAATATATTCATTTTAACACTGCATAATTATATGTATTTTTTTTAAGTCCCTTTTTTTGCAGTATCATGTATTTTTGTAATCTGCTTGACCTAAGCTGTAATAATATTTGTGATTAACACATGCTTTCATTTGACAAGGTATGTTTTGTTTGACTGTAAGTTAAGTTTGATATAATTATTGAATATGATTAAAACCAGAGTAAGATGACTGTTACTATTTGAGTGGGTCCCCGACAGCCTCTGTATTGGAAAAGTTGGGTTCCGAGGCCAAAATAGTTAAGAACCCCTGCTGTAGATTATTATTACATTACTTAGTAGTATATATTATATTGTAAAGTTATTGTTTTTTCAATATTTATTATCCAAAAGTTATTTTTTTGTTTTAAATGGCATGTTACATGTTACAATTGTGCTGTTTTGAGGGAGAATTAATTTGATTTTTAATCATTTCAATGGGCGACGTTGATTTGAGTTAAAAGAAGTCAAAAACTATTAGGCCCACTAGTCGAGGTTTGACTGTGTATAATAATATATAAAAATAATAAGTGTTTACAAGAAAAACATGTGTGGGTATATTTTTTTTACTTCTTTGACCTTTGTTTTGTTAGAAAAGGCTTGTTATTCAGTAAAAGTAGGTAAAAAAAAAATGTTTACAATCTATTTATTCAGTCACTAATACAAAACAGAACCAGCACATTGCTGAAACCACCCATTGTAAATCAAGCAGTTACACAAATATGGAGAGGAAACCTGCTTCCATTTAGTCTGCTGCTGCTTCCCCACTGGCTAAATCTGAGGAACAAATGTCTTCTGCATCATCGCGCCATAAGGACTTAACACTCAATGCATTGGGGACCACTTGGAACAGAAAAGCCCTCAGCATTTCAACAATTATTTTACAGATCAGCGCACATTAACTCTTGCAGATAATTCAAATGAGGCAGAGTGTATATGCAGCCCAATAAAGGACATGTATATGTTTGTTTCTTGTTGTTGTAACTTAACGTAAGTCCTTTTATTTAAAACAAAATTGAACGACGTATTAATAACTCCACCATGCAAATATTTTACCATAGAGATATTTTGGCTCAGGAAATATATATTTTTTACAGATTATGCATTGAATCAACAATTGTGTCATCCATTTTAATAGCAATCAATTCAGCTTTTTCTCCTTATATGATGATGTGAATTATATCGCAGACTATCCCATTAACATCAAAAGAGTTCTGCAATCCTCAGAAACAGCAGTATGAGGAAAACGCAGGTGACTATCTATACACATCAAACATGTATTACGCCTCCAGGTTGAGCCGGCAATGCTTCCCATTTTGGCTTTTTCAGAAGGCTGCAAATCAGAGGCAGTCATGAATTTCAGTCCAGAATTTAGATATGCAAATGTCCTCAAAGGAGCCTCGATTTAAAAAGGATGCCATATTGCCTCAAAGCCACATACTCTAAAGCTAAACAAGATTAGGAAAATTGAATCATTTCAAAAGCTGTGGGCAGAATGTAAACTGTAGCGCATTCTAATCCTCTGGAGCCAGGTGACCATCTCAGCATGTGTACAAACAAACTGTATGAGAAGTAAACGAGGGAAGAGCCAGACTGTACATTGCTCACTCAAATGATATAGAGCTTTAGTTTTTTCTACAGAAATGACTTTTTTTAACAGCTCTGTATTACAATTACAATTCTTGTCTAATTTCCATCCTGGCATTTGTTGCCATATGTCTGCACGGGGAAAGCTTTGTTTGTATTCCTGCATACTCAACTGAAAGATCATAATCTTTACTTTTTTCCTGCCTTTTACCCAAACACAATTGTTACTGGAAAAAAACTGCAGTTATATTAGTGTTAGGGCTGGGCGATATATCGATATACTCGATATATCGCGGGTTTGTCTCTGTGCGATATAGAAAATGACTATATCGTGATATTCGAGTATACGTTCTCACGCAGTTGCTTTAAGCTGCGGGCATTACACTACAGGCTCTTCTCACTCTTTGTTGTCTCTCCTTCTCCCAGAGACTTAAACAAGCGCACCTTCTTACATACGTCACATACGTATACGCCCTCACAGAGCAGAGAGGGAGCAGCATGGGTAACGTTAGCTGTGGTGCGAGTGGTAATACGAGAGAAAGAAGGTGCAAATCTGGTAACAAACGAAGGAAGAATTAATTCCCAAGAAAAACAGCAAAGGGTCCATCGTCTGGCGGTGGTTTGGCTTCAAGTGGGAGTATGTCGAACAGACAACTGTAATTTGTCAAGTATGGGGTAAAAGCGTTGCTACAAAAAGTTGCATTACTGCTAATATGTAGCATCATTTGAAAAGTCACCAGCTAGAGAATGAAGAGTGTTTGAAACTCTGCATGTCAACATCTCCGTTTGGTGCCACACCAACAAAATGCCGAGGCAACTATTTCCAGATCAACACCGTATGAAAAAAATAGTCAACAACAGACGATAAAACAAGTAACTGGCATGTTAGTAAAAGTATAAATATGAGTTGACAAAACGAAATCCAATCATATTTAATTTTGTCATGTCGATGGGTGTAACAAATTTGGAATACATCCAATCACAGCTCTTAAATGACGTACATTGAAAGAGGGGTGGGGGTTGGGTATGAGCAAGAGCCAATCAGATGCTTTTCCTTGCAGGATAAGGAAGTCACCGCAAAAATCAATATGTGAGGCTTTAACATGTAATATTTGTACACCAGGGAGATAGTGAACAGGACACATAATTTTTTACTGCTATGACGTCATCATCAGGCAAGTCATCGATTCTGACATTGACACAACTATAAATGAAATCTATTAATTGCTGCGATCAGTGTTGCGTCAAAAACTGATTCCGTGTCAAAAATGTATTCCCGCCGTGCTGCGAAAGCACGTACCGCTTTCGGCCTGTTTCTGTCCACAACTGATTACTAACTACATGTAGGACAAACACCTATAGTTGTGGTTATCATAAGGATATGTGTTTGAAATTGTTTAAGCCTTTATCGTGTCTGAAAAATGGCATAGTTGGCCATTTCTATGGTAATAATGGGATTGTAAAAGACTGTTATTGATCCAATGTTGATGTGCTTTCTTATGTAGCCCACCCACTCAATTCAATTTGTAAACAGAATGTTCTGACACACACCTTTATTGATATAACTAATTTTGTATGGGAAGTGAATTGGTAAGTGCTACTAAAACTAAAATAAACTGTACATCATTTACCAACACCAGCTCATAACGCACAATTTGGGTACAAAGAGACCTGGTAAACTAAATTGATATTGGTGTACTGTTATCAATCTGTACACTCTTGTAGCCCCATTTGTTAACAGGTATCAACACACCTCACGGTCACTGTTCACATGGAGTATTGAAAGGAATTACATACCAATTTAGGAAATTATAGCTTGTAACATTTATTACACAAACTTTATGCAGTAACATGAGACCCCCCGCGACCCTGAAAGGGACAAGCAGTAGAAATTAGATGGATGGATGGATATATATACAGTGGGGCAAAAAAGTATTTAGTCAGCCACCCATTGACAATCAAGAAGATTGCACAGTACAGTACATATTCCGTACATTTGACCACTAAATGGTAACACCCGAATACGTTTTTTAACTTGTTAAAGTTGGTCCACGTTAATCAATTCATGGTAATGGTGGTACCACACTTTGGCGCATTGTTGGAGGCAATTGTGATTCTCAAGGAAAAGTTTTGTGTACTCACTGTTGTCCAGAAAAGCAGTTTTCAGTAACGATCAGTTTAAACCTGCTGTTGATCAGCGAGCTGCGCCATGAAGACTTCCCACGTGGGTTCCTGTGTGAGAGTGGGCCTTTCATTGAGGCCATGTCCTGAGCATGTCTATTAGCGTAGAGCACACTAACAACATTCTCAAACCTTAAAGGCCTACTGAAATGAAATTGTTTTATTTAAATGGGGATAGCAGATCCATTCTATGTGTCATACTTGATTATTTCGCGATATTGCCATATTTTTGCTGAAAGGATTTAGTAGAGAACATCGACGATAAAGTTTGCAACTTTTGGTCGCTGATAAAAAAAGCCTTGCCTGTACCGGAAGTAGCATGACGTCGCAGGTTGAAGGTCTCCTCACATTTCCCCATTGTTTACACCAGTAGCGAGAGCGATTCGGACCGAGAAAGCGACGATTACCCCATTAATTTGAGCGAGGATGAAAGATTTGTGGATGAGGTTCGTGAGAGTGAAGGAGTAGAGTGCAGTGCAGGACGTATCTTTTTTCGCTCTGACCGTAACTTAGGTACAAAGGTTCATTGGATTCCACACTTTCTCCTTTTTCTATTGTGGATCACGGATTTGTATTTTAAACCACCTCGGATACTATATGCTCTTGCAAATGAGAGTCGAGAACGCGAAATGGAGATTCACAGTGACTTTTATCTCCACGACAATACATCGGTGAAGCACTTTAGCTACGGAGCTAACGTGATAGCATCGTGCTTAAATGCAGATAGAAACAAAATAAATAAGCCCCTGACTGGAAGGATAGACAGAAGATCAACAATACTACTATCAGGAGACACCGAACCAAACACTGGACCTGTAACTATACAGTTAATGCTGTGCCGCCTGTCGAAGCCTAGCAATGCTGTTGCTAACGACGCCATTGAAGCTAACTTAGCTACGGGACCTCGTCAGAGCTATACTAAAAACATTAGCGCTCCACCCACGCCAGCCCTCATCTGCTTATCAACACCCGTGCTCACCTGCGTTCCAGCGATCAAAGGCGCGACGAAGGACTTCACCCGATCATCGATGCGGTCGGCGGCTAGCGTCGGATAGCGCGTCTGCTATCCAACTCAAAGTCCTCCTGGTTGTGTTGCTGCAGCTGGCCGCTAATACACCGATCCCACCTACAGCTTTCTTCTTTGCAGTCTTCATTGTTCATTAAACAAATTGCAAAAGATTCACCAACACAGATGTCCAGAATACTGTGGAATTTTGCGATGAAAACAGAGCTGTTTGTATTGGATACAATGGTGTCCGAATACTTCCGCTTCAACCATTGACATCACGCGCAAACGTCATTATACCTGGACGTTTTCAAGCGGAAGTTTCCCGGGAAATTTAAAATTGCACTTTATAAGTTAACCCGGCCGTATTGGCATGTGTTTCATCATTGATATATAAACTATCAGACTGCGTGGTCGGTAGTAGTGGGTCTCAGTAGGCCTTTAATAAACTCGCTATCCAAATACATGATTACAATTTACACTTTAAATATTGTTACTCACTCAGAAACTTGGTAGAAAACACGTTTGTGCCGCACACGCACACACACAGTTGGTTCTCCCAGTGATCCAAGCGCAGCAGCTAATGCTAATTGTAGCATCATTTAAACTGACATTCTTCACGATCATAGGTTACTCACATTTTTTACGTACATTCAAAAACCACCGGCAGCTAAGTAAGCTGAACTGTAAAACGTATTACTGCACAAAAACAATGTTTTATAATATTCACAATATCAATCTCCGGTTGACCTTCTCACTCTTGTTTTCTTTCTTTTCATTGCACCCTCTTAAGAATCTGATTGGTCACAAGTTATCACCCCTACCCCCACTTGGCTCTGATTGGCCAATAGTGCAAAATGACACCTGGCTTAACAAATCACCAAAAACCTATCAATGAGACATTCAAGGTCTACTTAAAAATATGAAAATTGTATTTTCCTATTTCTAATACTGTCAAAACAAATCACTTTTTATGAACCCAGTTTAGCAGAATGCTACACTTGTTTAAAGTTAAGTTAAAGTACCAATGATTGTCACACACACTAGGTGTGGTGAAACTTGTCCTCTGCATTTGACCCAACCCCTTGTTCACCCCCTGGGAGGTGAGGGGAGCAGTGGGCAGCAACGGTGCTGCGCCCGGGAATCATTTTTGGTGATTTAACCCCCAATTCCAACCCTTGATGTTGAGTGCCAAGCAGGGAGGTAATGGGTCCCATTTTTATAGTCTTTGGTATGACTCGGCCGGGGTTTTGAACTCACAACCTACCGATCTCAGGGCGGACACTCTAACCACTAGGCCACTGAGTAGGTCCACTAGGCCACTGAGTAGCTCACTGTAGAAGCTACATACAATATTAACTGATCTTTGTTCATGCACATAATAAATATTAATCAAGTGTTTGGATGTAGTCATTCAGGAGAGTTACATAGATGATAATGAAGTACATATACTGTACTGTTTATGTGTTAAAGTAACCTTTAAAAAGCTCAAATCAACTCTAAACGACATCTTAGTGATTCAAAATAATATTTTGATATTGATACATGTCATCTGTTCATCTCCCAAAGGTATTCTAGTAATTTATGCACAGATGAGGTGTGTCAATATCAAAATATTACTTTGCATCACTTTTTGGCAACCAACATTGATTTACATTGATTTAATGAACGCATCCAAACACTTTATTACTATTTATTAAGTGCTTGAACCAATTACAGTTAATATCGTATGTAGCTTCTAAATAAGAAAGAGTTTTTAGCACATCAACATTGGATATACACCAGTCTTTTACACTTAATACCATAGGTATGGCCATCTTTAAATGTTTTTTGAGACAATAAAGGCTTGAATAATTTTAAAGACATATCCTTATGATAACCGCAAATATAAAGTGTTTGTCTTACATGTAGTAATCATTTGTGGACGGATAAAAGCCAGCACTAAAGCTTTGACAAGTGTGCTCGCCACCGCAGCAGGAACACACTTTTGGCAGGAGCAGCCCCAGAAAAAATGTGATGCCCCCCTTTAAATATTTTTCTGCAGCCGGGTCTGCCTGTAACACAGCATAAAATAGCCTACCGTATGGTCTTCATCCTCCTCCTCCTCCAAACTGAAACCAGTGAAGTCGTCTTCTTCAGTGCGTAGCAGTCTTTATTTTTGGGGTCCATTAGTGGTGGTGGATTTCCGTTCCGTGCGGCGGCTATTTTCTTTTTCGATGGCTGGGTTGGTCATCTTTGGCTTTGGGGCTGTGTCTTGTGCTTTTTGTCCAAAGTGAGGGTGGATCCATAACACTGACATAATTGCTGTGTAATTGCGTTTGATTTAATGTGAACAATTTAATTGATCCATCGTGACCCGTTGGGCAATTTCATGAGTCAAATGTGTATTTATTGCTGCAGGTGAGGCTTGTTAACCTGGAAAAATCCATACGTGAGCCGGTTCAAAGCATGCTAAAAAAGTAGCAGCTTGAAGTCCGAAATTAGGGTAGTTAAGACATGTTTTATGCTGGCTCACGTCATTCTGGCGTTGTTGATTTAATTATGTAAATGCAACCTTCCACGCTACTTTCATCAGACCAACCTCCAAATGTTGCAGAGGCTTGAGTCCAGTGGATTTGATTGCTGCAGTATTTAGCAGAAGTACTCGTAGGGAGAAACAAAACGGGACTGGCAAACACCGGAAGAGAAGGACAAAACATGGGATTTCCCAGGAAAAACGGGAAGATTATCACATCCTTGAGGATGGTTTGCGAAGAGGTCATTTAAACAAGAGCTGACCCCCTGACCTTTAAGAACTGTAAAGTAAACATACAATTGTCTAATATAGTATCACATCACCACTGTTTGTTTGGACAGAGGCAAAGCGAATAATTTAACATTAGCTTTGCTGAAAAGCTAACATATTTGGTAACATATTTTCATGCAGAAGGCATTCTTAAAGCACTTTGACGGTCTTGGGTAGAAGTAGTCTTATCTCTTGTACACTGGCTGACCTTTGTGCTACGTTCTCAAGGCTCCACTCTATATTTGTCACATCAACAGCAGAGCGATACCCGTTCCACGCTGATCTCAAATGACATTCTGGGAAACAAATCTTGGGTCAACCAGGTATATTTTGCACACCAAAACATAGACTGACCCACAAATGAGTGCTCTCCAACTTGCTCTAATAAGACGTTGCAGACCAAATGAGGCAGGTAACACAACCTTTTAAATTTAATGGACAGGTAATGTGTGTGGCATAATTATCAACATTTGTGAGCATTAGCATTCCAAGTTCTTCGTCGTTATTTTGTTTGGTCAATAAAATGTGTCTACTCTCTCATTATAATGATGTTAGATCATTTTTGATGCAGTAACCAAGTCTTAATGGTGGCATTTACACCATGTCAATGGAGATTGAGTTGGAAGCACTCAGGTCAGCAAACTTCTTAATCCCCTCTCTGTCACTGTCTCCTACTGACAGACTGATGGATGTGAGCAGCTTTTTAACACGAAGCCATTCCCCTCTGTGGTAAGAATGTGGATGCTAAGTCGAAAGGGTGAGCTCACTGAGTTGTGGTCAACCTGGATTGACAGTAATGGGATGATTGTTGTTCCTTTCATCAACATTAAAATTGTCAGATGCAATGGATGGACGCGGCAATGGGAGTATTTTAGCAGTATTTGGCCAGAGTATGTCGTCCCCAAAAACACTGTATGTGAATAACGATTGTCAACAAATATTGTGTAAAAGATATAATGTCTTTAGGCATCTATTAATAAAACCAATTTTTTTTTCACCACTATGGAGGGTGAAATGTAATACAATTAAATCAATAAATATATCTTTAAATAATTACCTAATCTATCATTAATTATATTATTAATACATGATACCTGGAATTAAATACATAAATGAGGTACTTTCTGTAATGCAAAGGTACATTTGATTATTAATACTATTTAATTACATCTCTGGTCAAAGTTCCACAAATGAGTGGAACGACGGCTAACCAATCAGGTGTTCAGACTCTCCAAATGACTTAGAGTTTGACAAACAAATTAAATTCATGAAGTGCTGACATGCACATTCATGAAGTAATTAAATACATCTTTAAATCATGGAATAATTATCTAAATCCTGAAATAATCAATTGAATCATGAAATAATAAATTATTTATATGTTTTGAATATATAAAGTAGTATACAATATATTGGAATAATTAACTGCTACATGACATAATTAAGTAATTATTAAATGTGTATATATATATATATATATATATATATATATATATATATATATATATATATATATATATATATATATATATATATATATATATATATATATATATATATATATATATATATATATATATATATACATATATATATATATACATATATATATATATATATATATATATATATATATACATATATATATATATATATATATATATATATATATATATATATATACATATATATATATATATATATATATATATATATATATATATATATATATATATATATATATATATATATATGTAATATATTTATAAATTAATTTTGTCCCATAGTAACTAAATCAAAAATAGTTTTGAAAAGTTTTTAATCCCTAACATTGGGTCCAGTCTCTCTCTCAAGATGTGTTCGCTGTCTTTAATTTAATCTAAATTGTGATTTGTTGCCACATTTTTATTTATTTTCATGTCATGTGATGTGTTGTGGTAATCCCTGCGGTTTCTTGCATGTTGCATTTTTATAGTTCTTGTGTTGTTGTTTGTGTTGTTGTGATTTGTGAAAAACTTAAGAGAATTCTTGCTTGTGGGAAACATTGCTCTTAACAGTACTGACATGTTGAGGACGTTCTACTATAGAAATGTACCTTATGAACTGATTTAGAGTATGCATGTGTCTGATGTACATTCATGTTCTTCAACATTTTAACTCGAAGCTATGAGGCAATACCGCGTTGAACTCAATGTTTAAACTTCAAATGCCACTTGAAAAAATCTCCACAGGACACTTGACCCCCGTTTAAAGTTACAAACATGTCACTGTGACTGTCAAGAAGCTGAGTTAAGTGGAAAAATTAAAAACTACAATAAAATGGTAAAGAACTGGACTTGGTCCCATTCACATTTTTGGAAAACCTATCAAATCAGACAATATACAGCACTCAATTTCTATCACAAGACAAATTCCTGAGCACAGAATGTCTACCATGTGTTCACAATCTGTTCTGCGACTTGGTTTGGATGTGACACCAGTTTCCCACATAACCACAAATTCCATACAAATCTTTTCAACTTTAACAATGCAAAAATGGTACTTGGTTTCCTCCAACCTTCATAAAATTGTGTTTTTTTTCCTGGACAACCAGTGTCTGAATGTGTTATACTACAAGTGACACATTATTATAATGCCCTCCTATGATTGGCAAAACAGCTTCACGCCATGCAATACAAATATTTATGTCACTTGATCCTAAAAATTGATTTGTGGCTCCATGAGAAAGAGGACATATGATGATGCTCATACCCAGTTTGATGTTCTATTTATCTAACTGCATGACCAAAACATTGTTAAGACCAATGTTCATTTATCAATACTTGGTTGAGTTTTAGTCTGCCTTTGACAATACTTCCAACACCGTGCTACTCATTACTAACAGATCCACAAATTGTAAGACATTTGGAATGTATTCTGGTTCGCAGAAGAGGGTGATGTCGATGGCAATTTGTGGAGGTGAAATGTCGGCCACTGTAGAGTTCAGTATATATATGTTGCAAAAGCCAAGAATGTGGGTGATAAATCGAGCGTCACTTTGTGTTTATGGTGTACAGATTGCATGCTGTATTTTTTTCTCTCTCCTAGGATTAAGTGTGAATAGTTTGGCCTGGTAGACAGACTTGCTGACTATTGGGTTTGTCATGACTGGGTCTGTGGCGTGGTTGGTTCTCCAGTGGTGCAAATGAATTGGACCATACGTGGCGTGCAGGTGAGGACATGTTTAATATTTTAACTCAAAAGGGGATTAACAAAAAGCGCGCACAAAGGCGGAAGTACAAAACGTGGCTATGAAAATAAAACACTATAGCACAAAGGCAAAAAACTATGAACAATAACAAAACTTACTTGACATGAGAAGAGGGGCATAAAAAAGAGCAGCATGGATCATGAGGGTGAACAGAGTGGCAGGAGTGTGTGTGATGTCGCCAGGACGAACAACAGAAACAGAAAAGCTTATATAGTGACATGATCAGTGAAAACAGGTGCGTGACTCTGACCGTGAACAGGTGCGTGACATGACAATGTGAACCAGGTAAAACTAATGGTTGCTATGGTGACAAATAAAAGTGCACAAAAAGTCCAAAACCAAATCCGAACATGACTAAAACAAAACATAATCACAGACATGACAGAGCCCCCCCTTACAGACAGATCCCAGATGTCCAAAACAAACAAAACAAGGCAGGATCGAGAGTCATGGGAGGGCGGGAGGGGGACATGGCGGTGGGTCGCCAGACCAGGTGTCCCCGAATCCACCGGGGCAGGATCAGGTGGCGGCGACGCGTAGACCGCCGCTGTACCTGACGAGGTGGGCGACCCGGGAATGGCCATATCCATGGCCGACGAGGAGGTGGGCGCACTTGGCGTGGCGGCCGACCAGGTAGTGGCCACAACCGTGGCCGACGAGGAGGTCGGCGTACCTGGCGTGGCGGACGCCCATGGACTGGCCACATCCATGGCCGACGAGGTGGATGAGTCGTCATCGTGGCAGACGTGGAAACTGCAGATGAAGCAGGTGGCGAAGCTTGGCGTGAAACGTCGGCCGGCGAAGCTTGGCGTGGCGCATCGGGCGGCGAAGCTTGGCGTGGCGCGTCGGGCGGCGAAGCTTGGCGTGGCGCGTCGGGCGGCGAAGCTTGGCGTGGCCATGGTTGGTCTTGGCATGGTTGGTCTTGGACTTGGTCTTGGCATGGTTGGTCTTGGACTTGGTCTTGGTCTTGGTCTTGGTCTTGGTCTTGGCGTGGTTGGTCTTGGACTTGGTCTTGGCGTGGTTGGTCTTGGACTTGGTCTTGGTGTGGGGGGTCTTGGTCTTGGCGACGTGGAGCTGCGACTGGCGGCACTTGGCGTCGTGAAGCTGCGACTGGCGGCACTTGGCGTCGTGAAGCTGCGACTGGCGGCACTTGGCGTCGTGAAGCTGCGACTGGCGGCACTTGGCGTCGTGAAGCTGCGACTGGCGGCACTTGGCGTCGTGGAGCAGGTAACGGAGCTTGGCGTGGTGCTACTACTGGCGGCACTTGGCGGCGTGGAGCTGCGACTGGTGGCGCTTGGCGTGGAGCTGCGACTGGTGGCGCTTGGCTTGGAGCTGGGCGTGGAGCTGGGCGTGGTGGAGCTTGGCATGGTCGAAAGACTGGTGGTGGCGGCCGTACTGGTGGCTGTGGCTTGGCGTGACAAAATTCAGGTGGTGGTGGCCGAGCTGGAGGCTGTGGCTTGGCAGACCGAAGAACGACCCCACCTGAACAGTCCCCAGCCCTAGCCCCCCCCCCTCAAGGAGCGGATCCCAGACGCGCTCCCCGCGGTCTGGAACCGTCTTTTGGGGTGGGTGGAGGGGGGCAAAATCCTCCCCTCTAAATTGTCCAAAAAGTCTTTCTTTCCCCCCCACCTGGGCTTTTGTGGGTGACATTTTTTTTTGTGACTTGGGCGTGGCTTGAGTCCTGGGGGGCGGGGCATGAAAACTGGGTGACTGTGATTGACAGGATCTAATTTGTAAAAACATGTCCTGATAATGTCTTATCATGTTTTTAGAGTCCTTGGTTGGAGGCGGGTGATCAAAAGAAAAATAATTTAGAAAAAAAAAATCCTGGTCTGTGACGTCATCAGGGCGAAGCCGGGCTGGCTGCTGCTTGCTTCCGCCTGGAGGGGGAGGAGCTTGCGGGAGCGCCGCGTGCTGTCCGCTCACCTTCCCTGACGTTCTTGGTCTGGAGCGGCGCTTCCGGGACAGGGATGACACACCAACGTCCCCGGGCCAAACGGAGCTAATCGGCACCAGTTTGCCGGTCGGACCCCACATGAGGTCCTTGCGCTCCATGGGGGAATAGCGAAGTGTCTCGGCTTCCATGGCGCGCAGGACCTCCCACGTTCCTTCTTCCAAACTTGCTGGAGAACTTTTTTGCTGGCGACATCTATCATGACTGGGTCTGTGGCGTGGTTGGTTCTCCAGTGGTGCAAATGAATTGGACCATACGTGGCGTGCAGGTGAGGACATGTTTAATATTTTAACTCAAAAGGGGATTAACAAAAAGCGCGCACAAAGCCGGAAGTACAAAACGTGGCTATGAAAATAAAACACTATAGCACAAAGGCAAAAAACTATGAACAATAACAAAACTTACTTGACATGAGAAGAGGGGCATACAAAAGAGCAGCATGGATCATGAGGGTGAACAGAGTGGCAGGAGTGTGTGTGATGTCGCCAGGACGAACAACAGAAACAGAAAAGCTTATATAGTGACATGATCAGTGAAAACAGGTGCGTGACTCTGACCGTGAACAGGTGCGTGACATGACAATGTGAACCAGGTAAAACTAATGGTTGCTATGGTGACAAATAAAAGTGCACAAAAAGTCCAAAACCAAATCCGAACATGACTAAAACAAAACATAATCACAGACATGACAGGGTAGACTTTGTCACCTCTGATGACAGTGGACAGGCAAGTGGCGGGATGACTCCCTGACTGGCTGATTCCTTGCAGTCCGATGAGCTTGTTGATTTGGTGGTTGGCTGGTTGTCCACGGCGCCCTGACTGATTGGTTAGCTTGCTGGCTGTGTGAATACGGATGAGTGATATATGATGCGGTTCAGCACGGTTGTGATTAACCGATTAGCTGGACAGTTGTGACCATGAATAACTAACCCAATACGGTTGGAGCTATGTATACTGTGAATGCTCAAATCTAAAATACATACTGTTTTTTTTAAAATATTTTTGCTCAATATTTTTGCTCTTTTTTTTTTTTTTGTGGTAATATTTGAAGGTGTCTTTCATTTTAAAGCGATTCTTGTTTTTTTGTGTGTGTTGAAAGATTCACCAACGGCAGTGATCGCTGCAGAAATATACAATTTCCCCTGCGCTGCCTGAAGAGCTGCTTTGAATTGCACCCACTCATTGCTGCAGGGTTGGAAGAATTTAAGTTAATAAACTGGCTCATAAGGCAAGATTAAAGATGCCGTGTAATTTGATTAACTGAATGGGAACAAGAGAGGCCACATATGGGAAAATAATCTTTTTTTCAAGGCCTCATTAAAGAGAACAATCCTGTGAACCCTCTTGGGTGAAATCCTACAATGAAAATGCTCTCTGAAGAAAATAATAATAATAAGCGTAGCACATTGAATCTCATTAGTTGATTCGCATAGACTACTTTGTCCTCTGAGAAATATATATCTAAAATATGAAATTATAATTCTCTATTTGGTTTGTGCCTTTGAGATAATGTCTTCTGTGACTTAAACTTTAATATTAAATTCATTTATGTTATATGTGAGCAACGATATTGATTCATGTTCATATTTTTGCATTTGTACTATCACAGTCCTTGTTGAATGTTGAGTAATTATTAAAGAAATTAGATATAGCATTTACACAATATATTTTTGAATGTTGGCAGCATGACAGTTAGAATCTACATTAGAACATTTCTGTATCGATGCTTGGTGGGGAAGCAGGTGGGGAAGAAAAGAAGAATTTACATCAAATTAATATTTGACCATTAAACTGTGGTATAAATGTATTTTCTGTATGATTACACTTGTTTGTTTATTGTTTTTTTAAATATTTTCTAAGGGAAAAATATCACTGAATTTGCACATTTGCATTTCACTAGTCCTCGGTACACTGGACAAATGCAGGGTAAAAACCTGACAAAACAGTAAGGAGTAATTATTTTTACTTATTCGGTGCACAAGCAAGCTAAAGAGTATCTGAGTGCCCTCAGAAATTAGTGCCTCTGGCTGTTGGTGTAGCTAATTTTGTTTGTCAGCATGCATGTTGCCACTATCATTTTTGCAGAATGTTCTTTTAGGTTTTATTAAGTGTAGGGGTTAGACCAGGGGATGTCATTGTGAGTTTATGAAGGTCTTTGAGGCACTTGTGATTAAAGACTATATACCCTGATGGCTGCTGGTTAGCGCCTTGCATGGCAGCTCCCGCCATCAGTGTGTGAATGTGTGTGTGAATGGGTGAATTGTGGAAATACTGTCAAAGCGTTTTGAGTACCTTGAAGGTAGAAAAGCGCTATACAAGTATAACCCATTTATCATTTATTATTTATTTAAATACAAATTTGATTGATTGATTTTTAACTCCATAACGTTGTACACTGTATAATCTACAACCTGTGTAATGTATTTAATGCAGGTGTGACATCATTATTTTTGCTAATCGGACTAAGAACACAAACAAATCCTAATGAAAGGCACTATAGGACTCTGAGTCACCACATTGTAAGTCCTGTAGGGGCGCCTGAGCAAGCTAGCAGGTGCATGTTGCCGCCATCTTTTTGCACAGAGAAAGTGGGCTGTTTTTTTTTTAACTTTATTTAATTACACAAATAGTCCCACTCACCAGCTAGTTTGCATCAAATCTGATGCAAGGAATGTATTTTAATGCTCTGCTGTATTAATGAATAAATCTGAGTGCCAATATGGATGATTTTTCTGCATATCCAAGGTTAAAAACTTATTTATATGGATTTTCAGAAAAACATAGAATACGACCATGGTTTTATCACAAAGTTGGGTTTTATGATGAAAGTTAGGTGTACAGTATGTACTTTAGATTCTTATAAAATGTAAAACCACAAATGTTTATTTTTTATTTTTTATAAAAGTAAACAAATGGGACAAGAAGTATTTGATGACGTTATATGGAAGGAACATATTTTCCTTATTTTCATTATCCTCTTAACTAGTTTATTTTTTTAAATTTTTTTACAGACCGACATAGTTTTGTATTTCATTATTGTTTCTTTTGTTAATATCAGAGTCCGTTCTGCAAAAAGGTCATCCCAAGAAGCACACAGCTTATTATGGACAGGGACCCACAGTTAAAATATACATCATGATATAATATACAAAATACAGTACAATACAATACATTTGAAAATCTACCCACCAAATACCCATTTACAATTTTATTGAAAAATTAAAAAAGGAATCTTTAAATCCACCAAATCAGTCTCAATATCCTATTATTCAAATTTGATTAAAATGTTGCATCTTGAAGATGTGCGATAATCTCATCATACATACAGAGGTCAAGACCAAAATTATGCAACTAATGTGAATTCCTCAACCATAAGGGGTGTGCTAAATGTAGTAAGCATAACTTTGCAATAAATTTAGCTTAAAACGGTTTTTAAAAATGTTTAAAGAATGTGATTATTTTATAGCGCTATCAATCTGATTCCAGATCATCGGGCCTCTACAGGCTATACCAAAGTTTGTACGCTTTAGATGATGATTTTTCCCTCTTAATAAAGGTTTACTTCTAGTGTTATATCTATGAGAAGTAGTTTTAACAGTAATTAGAGCATATGAATTCAAAGTTTAAAAAAAACGAACTCAGATCCTTACCTGGGCCTCATCCCCTAAACACACCTGTTATGGTAAGTGAAGACTCTAAATTGTCCATATGTTAAGTTAAAGTTAAAGTACCAATGATTGTCACACACACACAAGGTGTGGTGAAATTTGTCCTCTGCATTTGACCCATCCCCTTGTTCACCCCCTGGGAGGTGAGGGGAGCAGTGGGGAGCAGTGGGCAGCAGCGGTGCCGCGCCCGAGAATCATTGTTGGTGATTTAACCTCCAATTCCAACCCTTGATGTGTAAATGGGAGTGAGAATAGTCATTTGTATGCCGTGTTGCCACAGTTACTTTGAAAAGTAATCTGATTACTGATCCCTCTTAAGTAACAATTACTTTACTGATTACTTTATTTCAGTAAAGTAACAAAGGTAGATTAGAAGTTACTTAATTTGGTAAATTTGTTTGCCATCACAAAGTGTTCAATGATTCTTAATATTGCTATCTTTAGCTGATAAAAAGTCAAAATATTGACCGTATTTCCAGCTAGAAAATAGTCACCTTTCTCCTCCCTCATTGTTGTTTATGTTCATGTTGCTTAATGCTGAGTATGTACAGTATTACATCAGGAGTGCAAATACGATTTTTGAACCAGAATATTGGAATCCACTTCATCTACGCGGACAAGCGGTATAGAAAGTGTGTGAATGTGTAATGTGTTGCTGAAACTTGCAGTGATGTTGAACTGCACTGACTTGTACTGTGAGATGTATGCAATGTTTTGGTTAACTTATTCATCTATATCAGTGAACCATATTTATATTGTGTAATGGTAGCTAATAATTTGACTAGTGGCAGTGTATGTGTGCATTATAGTGTGCATTTAAGCATGGATTTACTAATTGCTTCACTATGCATTATTCTTTATGCAATCAATCATTTTCATTAATTTGGGTAGTTCATCTGAGTACCTAAAGCATTATGCCAAGTTCTTTCTGCTGCTTGACTAAAACGGGCACATTTACTCTGCCGTCTGACTTCATTTCCTCATCCACATGTGCTGGGAGATCAAGATTAGGTGTCTGCAGAACGAAAATCCAGGAAGCTCACCTGCTCGTCCTTGATATTATGCTGGAAATATAAAATCAATTCCCAGATTTAGACATCCCCTGCACCCAAAAATGTTCTATTCTGTCTGCAGTTGCAGACCGGCTGTCTGGAGCATCATTCCTTTATAGCTGAAACTAGATGTCTTAGTTATTGGGATGAAGAAATCCCTGTCAGTGGACATTCACGGGAGTACCCCCGCCTTTTCTCCCTTACAGGGATGGGGGGTTAATTTATATTTCTCAGGCCTGTTCCTTTCTCCTTAGAAATAGATTCAGTTGAAGTGTTGGCAGCGGATCATTATCAGTGTGCTATCATTCCAGTGGGACAGCCCAGCCATCATTACAAATGGCCTTTTTTCCCCGGCAGAATAAAACATATGAATTAAACTTCATAAGCTTATCTGGTCTTTGATATGTAGAAAGCCCAAGGTTTATTTCCACATTAATCCCCACATCCCTCCATTGCTTTGGCTCTTTGATGCATGAAGGTGGGTTTAGGTGGAAGCTGCCAGGTATATATAACTGCATGTTTTACCCATCGCTGGAGCTCGAGGCTCCGTCTTTCTCCCACTTCCTTCTCTCTCTGTCTTTCACACAGATTTTCCCCAAGAATTTCATCACAAAAGGAAGCCATGTGCATTGAAATACTGCCGGTAAGCAGGGGTCATGTAGCCCGATACTGAATTTCCCTTGCCTTTGTGCAATCTTAATTGTCTGTCATTTCTGTCTGCAGCCCTGTCTGTGCGCACTCCAAATAAAACCTATGGAAACATGAAAGGTGGAGCACTGCCCTCACTTTCATCAAGGGATCGCTTACCAGGTCTTGCTGTGGCTACCCCAGGCTTGTGTTACGTACCTCATAAAAGTAGCTCTTGTTTCACAGATGCACTGCCCCATCTGGGTGCTGGGCTAATCTGTCAAGCCGGGCTCCCAGGCAAATTCTTTTGCAGCGTAATAGACACTGGTACCAACTCTACAGGTTTGTTTCAAGCCCCCTATGTTTGCAATGGTCTGTCCCGATGCTCCTGATGCTGATGACCATCGGATGCCATGGCAAATTCATATCTTACTATTGCATCTGTCATTGTTTCTGGGAGATGTTGACCTTCATGCGTCCTCATCAGTATGTCAACTTAATTCTGCAACGCCTAGCAAAACAGATACATGTCATCGGATGGTTGCCGGTATTCAAGCTGCAGAGCCCCCTTACCAGTCGGAATTTGTGCAAAACTTTGACAGACAGTTTCGGAATTGGGTCATGGAGGGATGAAAAGAAACGTCAGAGCCATCATGCTGGCCCAAATAAACCTTACAATACCTCAATGGTTTCCTTCCCTGGATGGAAAATAGTCTTACTCGTTATACGTATTATTGTAGTTTACCTCAGGATGAATGTGTGTTCTTAATCTATCTCAAACTTGATGTCATTGCTCGTTTCCCCATATATCAGTAAATGGTTTATGCAGAAAGATACACAGGACACTTTTTAATTCACCTGCATAATTGAATCTTTATAGTACATAAGCAAGATTTGAAGATCTTGTAGTTATAAGGGTTACAAAGGTAAGTTAGATGGGAAAAAATAAATAATAACACTTCTCAGTGCGATGTATTACGGTTGTAAGCCTACCTGAAAAAATGTGACCACAATAATAATTTTATCAAAGGAATATCTTGTCAACCAGAAGTTAACCTTATAACTTATATTAAATTGCATTAAATTGTGCAGAGATGCTCACTTGCCTGTAAAAATAGTAATCGAATAAGTGTACACCTGCATATTAAACACTCACAGCGTCCATTTTGTTTGTAAACAATTCATATTATATTGTTTTCCCATACTGCATGTGTTCCATAACGTGGGATGGACTTTTTGGTTTTTGATGGCATGTGGGGAAGTTTTTTTCCTGACATTTAAATATGTAATTTATACAAAAATGCCATGAATGTCAGTATATAATTAATATAGCCATGAAAGTTCAATAATAAGGTTGCTTGACTCAAATTAGGCATGTGCAAGACTACTTATACCCCCTATCAAAAATACGAAATGGTTCGTTCCACCTGGACGGGGCAAACCTTGCTTCAAACACTTCACTCAACACAAAACTTCATAATGGATTAAAAGCTCATCTTTGAACATTCACACATATCAACAACATTTTGGAAGAAGAATGAGGTGATACAAGAAAGGTAAAAATTGGGGATGTCAATAGATTATTTTTTAAAATCATATTAATCTTACTCTTGAACTGTGATTAAGCATCATTATCACAAGTAATTGTTTGCTTGCAAAAATAAACATTTTTTAAGAAAAAATACCCCAATATTTGGTTACAAATGCAATTTTGTAGTTAATATGTCTTAAAGGAACATTTTTTAAATGTTTTACTGAACTGCAAGACATTGATTTGCTCAAAAAGTAAGTACAGTAAGAATTAAGTGCACATTTTGCAATAATATTGCAAACAAGGTACAGTTACTAATTGATAATGTAGTAAACACACTCATAAACTACTTAGTTCGCCATTTAAATCTGCATTTACTCTTCTTTACTAGTTGTTTAAACAAACACGCTTGTTTACCTTTTCATATGTGATCTCTTTTTTGTACAATGTTATCCTAGCTTGTTTTGATTACTTACAGATATCTAATGTTCTCCAGTAAGCAAAATTAATTGTCATTCAGCCAGTACAGTAGTTGCAACTTGATGCTCGTTTGTGTAGTACAGTTATTTTATCCTCGCTGTAATTGTGCTTCTCCAAAATATTGTACGACAGATCAGCTGTGGTGATATGAATAACATGTTCTTGCATGATTTGGTCTTCACAAATGTGAGATGTTCTACATGCGGTTCCTGTTCGATTAGCAAAGGCATATGTATAACTTAACCTCTTAAGGCCCAATCTGTTTGTTTACATGTTTTTTTTATTTCTCTTTGCTATTTGAGATTATTGGACTCTAATTAGAATAAAAACTAAATATCATCTTTTGATATGATGTACTTAGTCCATAAGTACACAAACGTGTACTTCATGTTTAGTGACATGCTAATTCTTATTTTTACACTTTTTTCCCCCCAAATTCCACTGTATGTTATTCTCTTCTGACACCACCAGATGGCAGTATAAGTGTCCACATAAGCGGCCATAAGACCCCAATTCAGTAGTGTACACAATTTTGGAAATAAAAGCTAAAAGGTGCTGTCCACGCATGTGGCCACTAAACCTTTAGTGGGGTATTTTTGTTGATACCATTGAAGCATGTAAACTGCCAGTGTAGCGTTTTTCTCTGCTTGCTATCCGCGCCATCCTCGAGTACGTTTTTCGCCTTAAGACGGTGTTTTAGACTTGATGTGTGCCATTGCTAAATGCTGCAATACCAACAAGTTGCCTCAGTTTTATTTAAAGTTCTGTTTTTAAGCAAAATTGGCCGCCTCTCATCTTGATCACAGACCGTGTAACAATGCGCACATCTTTCGGTTTAAGCCATAACCCAGATGTGATTAATCTTCACCCATATATAATAACAAGTTGTATTTGTTTTATTAATCACATGGTTAACGTGATAATGTTATTAGCCCTAGTATAAATATAATACATGTATTTGTGGCAGCATATGAGACAGTTATGTACAAGTTTCTCTTTAGCATATCATTGCCAAAAGGACCCTTGATTAAAGTTACAAACATAGGCGTTTCTAGGTTGTTTTTAAATGGGGGAGACTTAACTTCTAGTAGATGCACTAATAACAATATAATCATGATAATATTAATGATGCATTTTAGGATTTGTATTATCCACTAATGTGATTCAGTTAATACTACTACTTTACACTCTTAGGAAAACGTGACCGATTTATAATACTATTTAGGTGAATAATGACTAGTTATATGATTATTTAAATTCATATGCTGGCTACTTTATGATTTTTTTTTTTTTTTTGTAAAAAAAATAATGTTTTTTTTTTCCTTCAAAACAAATTTAAAATATTTAGCGGGTTTATCTAAATACACTCTAGATATGTTGATCTCATCTTCAAAATGTCAAAAACCTAATTAAGGTTTAAACTTTTGTTTTTTAATAAAGGTTTCAAACAAATCCATGCAATGATTACTTTTTTAGTACATGAAATCATACCAAACAAGTGTGTACAAGGCAGCGGCGTTGGGTTTAGGGTAGGATTGGGGGCCTTTTAGGAGTCTTGTGCATGGGGCCCCAGAATTTGGAGTGGACCAATCGATTTTATATTGAGCTTATTCTTAAAGCAGCCAAGAGTGATCACAACATAAGTCACACAGGACAGTTCTGGTATTTTAAGCAGAATTCCTTGTAAAATGGGAGGAATGGAGAACATTTTCCCTTGAAAGCGTTCTTATCAAGGGTGCTGTCGACTCTCTGGAGAGCCTGACAGCCGCAGCCTGCTGAGTATCTGAGTGGCCTCACTTGGGCTGCTGCTGTTAACGACAGACAGGCGGGACAGCCGTGCTACGTGCTATGCTTTTCTTCATAACCGAGAGTGGCATGGACCTTTTTGCCTATATCTGTTTATTGACGTAATGCCCTTTTTGTGAGTTTACCTAGAAGTGAACAACTGATATGTTTATGTGCATAGAAATGAAGAAAAATGTTATCCCTGTAGCAGACTTTGCAACATGAATGTAATAGATAGTCAAATAAATTGGTCATGTAATTTTATTCATCCTTTACTATTTATGTATTTATTATCTTGCTGCTACCCAAATTATTAATACAACTCTTTTGCTTCTTTTAATTCATCTAATTTGGCATTGCCTAGCATTCGTGCAGTTTCCGTCTTGAATTGTACCACTCCTGCATTGGGCTCTTTTACATTCTCAATGTGCCGCCTGCTGAAACCCAGATTAGTGCTATATAAAAAAAATTAAACAGGCAATAATCATGATTTTAAATAATTTCAATATGTTTTGATACTGAATTAGTACTGTTAACCCTTGCACTTTTAATTTGCTCAATTACTAAAGTTTTACACTTTTCCCACTACATCTTTATTATCTATCCACCCATTTTCTCAGGGTTTCCACCTTATACATCTTTATTAAATGTAAAAATAATAATAATTGTACCTGTTCTTATTATATTATTATTGTTATGATGATGATTAAGTGCTATTGTTAAATAATAATAATACAATTATATTATTATTAATAATAATAACAATATAATAATTAATTATTATTATTAGTAGTATGTAATAATGACACCAATATTAATAATAATGATGATGATTATTATTTTAATACTAATAATAATTGTATTATTATTATTATTATTATACAAAATAATAATATGGTTATTATTATTACAAATCATAAAAAAAATGTGTATTATTATTATTTTGTATTATTGTTATTACTATTATGGTAATGATTATTATGATAATGATTGATAATATTATTATAGAGCCAAAGGACTTTGATAATAATTACTTGAAATATGAATTGTACCGAAGAAGAAACTGAGTGTTAACATGTCCTTATATTCCTTGGCAGTTATTAGTCATCATTAGGTCTGCAGTTTATTTGTCCACAAGTGAGATAAACCAGGATGTGGCCACCCTGGCAGCAAACCTATTTCACTTGCTGGTTTGTTTGAGTTAAGCCTCATGATGGCATGTGACAAATAGTCAATAGGTTACAACACTTACATTACTCAAACTAAAAAAAAAAAGAGATATAAATTGTATATGTTAGAATTATTAACAAAATGACACAACACCATATTTTGTTTGGCAGTTTAAGAAGGTTGGGACACAATTGCATGTAAACATTTGCTCAAACAATACTATACACATACAGATCAATTGATATATTAATAGTATTTTAATAACAATTAAATACATTGTGTGTAAAGTGTGATACCCACGTGCACAAAGCCACATGAAGTGTCGAACAATCCAAACCACTCCTGATCCTGCCGTTGGTTCTGCGTGTCTTAAATGTTTTTAATTAGCAGTAACCCATGAGGTTCCGTCAGTGACTGCTTACTGCCTGAAAATCATAAATGCTTCCTGATGTGTCCTAGGGATGAACTCTGAGAGAAAAAAAAAAAGAAGAAAAAAACCTAATTTGAATGTGGAGGGGGGGGGGCATTTTAAAAAGTGTGGTGACTTGCGGTCTCCCTGCTGCTGCACAGAACATCCACATCACAATCATGTTGAATTGTTCCCTAATTTGTTCCCTTCTTTTTCCCCTGAAGAAGTTGCTGACATGAGAAATTAGGCAATCAGGATGGCATTAGTGCATAAGCGGAGGACCGAGGCATGGTTATAGTATAATGTATAGGCCCCATTGGGGGTGCAAATAAGCAGGAAAATACTCACATCTCCCTTTGAAGTGATGGCTGCCCCCAAATTAAACCCTTAGTCACACTGCTACCACAGGGATATGGCTGTTAGCAGTGCCCTGCTCTGATCTGCACACACTTCTGGATCTTATTACTATGTGACTTCTGATTGATGCCCTTTGGGGTGCATTGTTGATAAATAAACTCACACTGTCTTTGACCCAGCAATTTTACGTTTGCAACGAGCTAAATACATATGTTTTTTGCCATCCATGTCAATATTATTGCAATGTGCTAGTTTGTAAAATGGTTTGGCATTTTCAAAATAAACTATACTATTATTTTTAAGTGAAATGTAAAAAATAGTTTTACATATATATATATATATATATATATATATATATATATATATATATATATATATATATATATATATATATATATATATATATATATATATATATATATATATATATATATATATATTATTATTACTATTATTATTATATATATATATATATATATATATATATATATATATATATATATATATATATATATATATATATATATATATATATATATATATATATTATTACCGTTATTTCCAGACTATAAGCCGCACCTGACTATAAGCCGCACCAGCTAAATTTAGGGGAAAATACAGATTGCTCCATATATAAGCCGCACCCGACTATAAGCCGCAGGGTTTTGATGTGTAATTACCATAGTATATAGGGGTTCCTGCTACCACGGAGGGGATTGTTGGGACATAGATGACTGTTTGGGAACGCAAAGCGTCCCATTTATTAACAATAAATCTTTCAATCATTCAATCAAACTTTCACATCTTTGACATGGCGAACAGCCGTCATGCAGAGTACAAATAATACAACGGTGCAAAGTAATACAAAGTGCTCGCCTGTACGTTATCAAAATAACCAGCCTACCGGTATATGAAAAGTCAGTCTTTAATCATTGTGTCATCGTCTTCCTCCTGTGTACTAAAACCACCGAAATCCTCTTCGTCTGTGTCGGAGAAGAGCAGGCCGTATATAAGCCGCACCGTTGTATAAGCCGCAGGGACCAGAACGAGGGGAAAAAGTAGCGGCTTATAGTCTGGAAATTACAGTACATAGAACTTTTACAAAAGGGATTTTAGTTTTTACTCTTCCAGAGAAGTCAAATAATCTCTGATAAACTAAATGAACAGGAAAAAAAACTAAAATGGACATACATTCCATACATGCTATGTATTTTAATGACATATTTATTTCATTTAAAAATGAAGTTGAATCCTTAAGGGTGAGGAAGACAACCCACACACACACACACACACACACACACACACACACACACACACACACACACACACACACACACACACACACACACACACACACACACACACACACACACACAGACGTAGGCGTACACAAAGCATGCAACTGTTCTAGAATGTTTTCTTCTAAATGTATAAAGACAAATCATTTAATACACTTGCATAATCGAAGGAGATCTAGTATATAGGCAAGATTTACAAGGATTACAAAAGGTAAATAAATTACATGGTACTATAAATAAAAACATCTCTCAGTGTAATGTATTACAGTTGTACGCCGATGTAAGGGAGTATGACTAGAATAATAAACAGTAAATGAATGACATGTCAACCAAAAGTTAACCCTAGAGCTCATATTTATTTGCATTCAATTTCAGATGTGCCTAATTGCTAGTAAAATAGCAATCAAATAAATGTATCTATCCATCCATTTTCTACCGCTTGTCCCTTTCAGGGTCGCGGGGGGTGCTGGAGCCTATCTCAGCTGCATTCGGGCGGAAGGCGGGGTACACCCTGGACAAGTCCCCATCTCAATTAGATTTAAATTTAACAAGATACATTTAGTTTCTGCCCTTTATATTAATTCAAATAAGATAAATAGATTTGCTCTGATAAACTATATGAACAAAAAACCAGAAATAAATATATATTTCATACGTTATTTAATTTATTAAAATATTTAGTTAATCGAAACAATAAAGATGAATGCTTCAGGGTGACATTCGGAAGAAAATACACACACACAAACACATAGGTTTACGCAAAGCAAAAACATGTACATTTAAAAAATAAAAAATAAAAAAAAAAATAAAATATATATATATATATATATATATATATATATATATATATATATATATATATATATATATATATATATATATATATATACAGTATATATTAAAAAAATTAAATAAAATAAAAAACAAAAAACTAATAATAATAATAAAATATTATATATATATATATATATATATATATATATATATATATATATATATATATATATATATATATATATATATATATATATATATATATATATATATATATATATATATATATATATATATATATATATATATAATGTACCATATCTATTTTAGGATAGTATAGTTAGAAACAGTGCTATGAGGAGAATAGAGACAGAGAGAGCATGAAAGCAGTAAAGTTGCCCCGAACCTCCTGTGGGGGTTCAATGAGATTACCTCCCCAAAAAGATTGAATTAGTTTGGCCAACAGGAGGAAGAAATGCAAGAAACTAATGGCAAATAACAAGCTTGTGGCAATTCGTCAGGCGACTTCACAGAGGCGAGGGCTTCAGTGGAATGTCTGAGACTGGACCTTTTCTCCTGCGCCACGTTATTCTAACAAACAATGTCAATGAGATGGCATCCTACCTCTCAGCAATTTGCATGGTTGTCAGCGGAGTGAAAGCCAGTTTAAAGGTACATCCTTTATATGCCGGAGAAAGGATTAAGGCCAGGCCCACAAAGAGGCTTTGATTTCCTTGCAAATGCAGAAGTTTCACTGGGAAAAAGTGAGGTTTTTAAAAAAAACTAAGACTTTAAATAAATGTACATATTTTGTGTGTGCTTTTTTTAAAAGCAAAACATATACTTGTGTGTATATATATATATATATATATATATATATATATATATATATATATATATATATATATATATATATATATATATATATATATATATATATATATATATATATATATATTAAATGAAGAGTCAATTCAAGCCATATACAACAATGTATGCCCACGTCTAAAAAACATGGTTGTTTTGTTTTTTATAAAAGTGAACTGCCGCAAGATCGCACCCTATGAGATGTCCCCACTCGTCTCCACTCAGCCCAATGATCAATGCGCTGATCCCACGTCAACCACAAGGAGTGAGGCCGAGCATGTGCGCCATTTGCACTTAGTCGCGAGGTTAGAGTGCAACCCTCATTAGCATGTATAAACTCCCAGAGTCAAGAGGTCGCCTTTGACCCCAACACACAAAACCTTGCTCGAAACATGCTTGACACAAAGTGTACTCATGTGGGTGAGGGATGTTCTCTGCTGGCTTCTCCTCATCAGGCAGGACACAATTTGAGAAAATGTTTTTTTGCAATATGGGACTTTAGTGACATATTTTTCTTTAGCTACGTCCATTGATTGGTAGAGGTTTACCCAAACAGCGTTGTGCGAGTCCCCCATTTTCATCCAGTTGTAGTCAATAATATTATTTTTCTCTACCCTCTTGTTATGGGGAAGACGGACGGGCTTGTACATGCACATGCATGCTAAAATCATCCACTGATGCCATTTCTAATAAAAAGTAGTGTATAGTTCTAACTTTTATCTGTCAGTACTGTGGTTCTCAAATGGGGGTATGCGTACCCCTGGGGGTACTTGAAGGTATACCAAGGGGTACGTGAGATTTTTTTTTAATATTCTAAAAATAGCAACAATTCAAAAATCCTTTATAAATATATTTATTGAATAATACTTCAGCAAAATATGAATGTAAGTTCATAAACTGAACATCAAATGAAGTAGGCTATTCCATTCATTACCATAAACCCAGAGTTTACCCCATGCCATGATGATTTGACCCTCACTAAAATGTATGTCAAAAAGAACTGTGAAAAGAAATGCAACAATGCAATATTCAGTGTTGACAGCTAGATTTTTTGTGGACATGTTCCATAAATATTGATGTTAAAGATTTCTTTTTTTGTGAAGAAATGTTTAGAATTAAGTTCATGAATCCAGATGGATCTCTATGACAATCCCCAAAGAGGGCACTTTACGTTGATGATTACTTCCATGTGTAGAAATATTTATTTATAATTGAATCACTTGTTTATTTTTCAACAAGTTTTTAGTTATTTGCATATCTTTTTTTTCCAAATAGTTCAAGAAAGACCACTACAAATGATCAATATTTTGCACTGTTATACAATTTAATAAATCAGAAACTGATGCCATAGTGCTGTATTTTACTTCTTGATCTCTTTTTTTCAACCAAAAATACTTTGTTCTGATTAGGGGGTACTTGAATCAAAAAAATGTTCACAGGGGGTACATCACTGAAAAAAGGTTGAGAACCACTGTGTCAGTAGACTCAATATGCAAGCGGTAAGAACTACAACATGGCTGACGGGGTAAAGACATAGTCAAGGGGGCTTGGCACAAAACCGAGCCCTCTGAAAAGAGACAGTCTGAAAGCGGCTTGAAGATGGTCTGCAAAATAAATTCTCTGCAAAATAAATTCTCTGCAAAATATTGACCAAAGAACCACCATTACAAGTTAAGTATACCACAAGGAAGTGTTTCAAATGTAGAAAAAAAAAGACTCTTTCAAGTTGTTTAAAATGGATTTACATCTCCAAGGTAGCAGTATCTCCTATAACTCCATCTGAAAATACGGAGCTTGCTCACAACAAGCACAGAAAAATAGATACAAAATTTAAAAAAAACAGTGTCATGCTTTAAAAAAAATCACCACGAGGCGATGTCCCCTCGGTGGCAGTCCAGCACAATGTGTTCCAGTTCACTTTCATCATGTCGTACCAGCTGAACATGGTGTAGCTTTCAGCCCTGCCCTGTGGGAAACCAGACTGTCTTTTCTTTTGCCGTATGTGTGTGTGTGTGTGTGTGTGTGTGTGTGTGTGTGTGTGTGTGTGTGTGTGTGTGTGTGTCTGTGTGTGTGTGTGTGTGCGGGTGTGTGATACTGCTGTCGTGCTATGTTGTCCCAAGCTTTCAACGGTCCAAACTCCCTGGGCCTCCAGCGTGGATTGGCCACAGAGGCTATGTGTGGCATGATCCAATGAATGCTACTCTGGTTCTCCAGCAGAATGCCACCAATGTGAGCCTTAAAGCGTGTCTCTTGGACTATACTCAGCAGCCAACAGGAGGCCACTTTCTGGGTTACTTCTTTTGCATACTTTTTCATTCTTCCCCTGGTTTGCATTCTCTCTCTTTGTTCTATAGTCTTTGCCCCCATTTACCTCATTCCGCGGAATGTTCCGGAACTTTCCTTGCTTCTGTCCTTTTACTCCTATCTGAAAACAAAAACGTATGTCTTGTGTTTATAAACACATAGGGTTAGTTGTCCGTCATAGTTAATTAACCTGACTCTCGCCAGATCCTTGTAGTTCGCTGAGCTCCACACAAGGATCTGGGACTTCTCAATAGGAGATGTATTTCAGAAGGCAGGGGCCTTGTAAAAAAAATCATTGTATGTGATTGGATAAACCACTTGTCCTTTATCTTGAATGACGTGCTACTTCAACCACTCACATCGAAATCAACCTGTGACGTTGATGAGAGCAACGCTGGGAATTCCAAAACAGAACAGCCGACATATTGGATAACGACAGAGCGAAAAGTTAGAGAACTTTTACTGAAACAACGCAGCAATGTCAGTAGACGATCGATGTAGTTTGTGCAAAGAAAATATGCAGAATCAATGTCAGCACACGACTCCTCGCTGCGTGCCACCATTGTTGTTTGAATCAAACAGTCGCTTCGGCGCTACGTCACATCTATGAAATCCCGTCCGGCGATCCTGATTGGTTCATTATTTTTTGCTATCTTGAAGGAGTTTGCATTGCCCTCGAGCCCAGATCCTTGTGTGGAGCTCAGCGAACTACAAGGATCTGGCGAGAGTCAGGTTACATTTTAATATGGTAAATGGGTTATACTTGTATCAGTCAATCATCCATCCATCCATCCATTTTCTACCGCTTGACCCTTTTGGGGTTGCGGGGGGTGCTAATCAATGTTTATTTTTAAATCACAAGTGTCTCAAAGGGCTGCACAAGCCACGACGACATCCTCGGTTCAGAGCCCACAAAAGGGCAAGGAAAAACTCACAACCCAGTGGGATGTCAATGTGAATGACTATGAGAAACCTTGGAGAGGACCGCAGATGTGGGTGACCCCACCCCCTCTAGGGGAGACCGGATGCAATGGACGTCGAGTGGGTCCAGCATAATATTGTGAAAGTCCAGTTCATAGTGGGGCCAGCAGGAGACCATCCCGAGCGGAGACGGGTCAGCAGCGCAGAGATGTCCCCAACCGATGCACAGGCGAGCGGTCCACCCCGGGTCCCGGCCCCAGGACAGCCAGCTCTTCATCCATGGCTACCGGACCTGTGCCCCACCTCCACAAGGGAGAGGGGGGCAGAGGAGATATAGCACTTTTCTACCTTCAAGGTACTCAAAGCGCTTCGACACTATTTCCACATTCACCCATTCACACACACTTTCTTTTTACATTTTAATATCCATCCATCCATTCATTTTCTACCGCTTGTCCCTTCCCCACATAAAAAGACCTTTTGTCAAAGTGCACAAAGCAATGTTAAAACATTAGTGGCTGGATGACTTTATTTGGGAATCTTGACCTCAACCCCATCCAACACCGTCAAGAGTGACTAAAACCAGAGTCCCTTTGGAGAGACTGGAGGAGATGCAGATGAAGAGACAGGGCTGCGGAACTGGCGCAAGCTTCACAATGTCTTGGCTGAATGAGCAGGTATCGGACACCTTGGTCTCCTTAGACGTATCCTCGCTCATCCATGCTGACTGGACACTGGCCGAACATTGGTGGGCGGCCGAGGGTGGAGTCGGCTCTCTAGGTTGCTTTGTTGGGTCTGCTCTGTCTCTGACCATGCTCCCCTCACCCCGGCAGACGATGGTTGACTGCTCTTTTAATGTATTTAATGTCCTTTGTTTTCTTTGATGTTTCCCTCTTACACACATGTTTTTGTGTGCTATGGCTATGAGTTTTTTTCCCCTTGGCCTCAGTCTGGACCCCCTATCAGGGGCCCAGGCTTAGACAGATTTTTTTTTTTTCTCACCCCACCCCTCCCCAGGGTTTACCTGTTTCTCACCTTTTTTGTAAGGGGCGCCGGAAGTTGGCAGACCCGTCAGCGATCCTGTTCTGTCTCCCTGTAATGTTTGTCTGCTCTTGAATGGGATTGTGCTGAAAATCTTAATTTCCCCTCTGGAATTATTAAAGTATTTCTGATTCCGATTCTGATTCTAATACTCTAGCTATGAACATAAAAAGTAAACATAAAAGACACAACCAGCAAAAATGCAGTTCAAGTAAGTCTATAACGGGATATTAGAAATAATGTATTAATAATATTTTAAAAGTTACCATATTTTTCGGACCATAGGGCTCAACGGATTATAACATACTGCCGATGAACCGATCATTTTTTAGGTCTAGTTTCATACAAATGGCACACCGGATTATAAGGGGCATTAAAGGGATAATATTATGATTTTTCTACATTTAAAACACTGTTTTTGGTCTACATAACATGTAATGGTGATTAGTTGGTCAAAATGTTGCATAGATGATGTTTTACAAACAATCTTCAAGCCGCTTTCTGACTGTCTATTTAGGATGCGCTGTTTTGTGGGCTGGTTTTATTTACATGACTCCACTTTGAAAGCATCTTCTCCCTGTCATCTTTGTTCTAGCGGTGGTTTTTAGTGCTTTCATACGGAATCTACTGACAGATATAAGTTAGAACTTTGCACTACTTTGTATTAGAAATGGCAACAGCGGAGAATAAATGCCCCACGACAAGAGGATAGAGGAAAAGAAGGAGCTTTTTGACTACGGTGCAGACTACAATGGCGGACGTGCACCCATTTTTGGGATTTATGCAGATCCCAAATACACGTCAGCAGGAACCAATAGGTAAGAAAAGTTGGTTTTGCATATAAATTGAAACAAAATGCCAGATTATGTCTCCTAATAGGTGGTATTTTAGGGTCCTTACTCACGCACCATGATAATACCCTTATGTTGAAGCACAGTATGCCTGACTACGGTCGCCGTAATCCTCTGACAATCCATCAAGCGGTGCGGTTTCGTAGTTTACCAAAGTCGTACTAAAACATTTTGACAGATTTTTGAGCGCCGTGTGTCATCTTCTATATTCTCAATGACACCATAAAAGTTTTGGGCTTGCTTACTATCCTGTACTTCTAGCGTCATTTATTGAACAAGAGGCGTCAACCTGCAGTCCACACATCTCTCTTACAGTATGTGTGACTGCCATCTACTGGTCACATCATCATTATACCATATACCAAAAAAAAAAAATTGCTTCGAGGTCGTTAAGCACAACCAGAATTAATGTGTACGTTAGGCGCACCGGGTTATAACACTGTCGAGTTTTGAGAAAATGAAAGGATTTTAAGTGCGCCTTATAGTCTGAAAAATACGGTATGTAAAGAGTTGTATTTACTATATTAATTGATTGATTGAAACTTTTATTAGTAGATTGCACAGTGACGTACATATTCCGTACAATTGACCACTAAATAGTAACACCCGAAAAAGTTTTTCAACTTGTTTAAGTCGGGGTCCACTTAAATTGATTCATGATACAGATATATACTATCAAATATATACTAACATCATAATACAGTCATCACACAAGATAATCATCAGAGTATATACATTGAATTATTAACATTATTTACATTATTTACTGCCTGAAAATCATAAATGTGGGATATGGATGGGGGGGGGGTAGGTTTGGTTGGTATCAACACTTCTGTCATCAACAATCAGCGTCAACAATTGCATCATCAGAGAAATGGACATTGAAACCGTGTAGGTCTGACTTGGTAGGATATGTACAGCAAGTAGTGGACATAGAGAGAGAGAGATCAGAAAGCATAAGAAAAAGTATCTCATTTGATTATTTACAATCCGGGGAGGGTGTTAATTTAGGGTTGAAGTTGCCTGGAGGTGTATTTTTATTGCAGTTTTGAAGGAGGATAGAGATGCCCTTTCTTTTACACCTGTTGGGAGCGCATTCCACATTGATGTGGCATAGAAAGAGAATGAGTTAAGACCTTTGTTAGATCGGAATCTGGGTTTAACGTGGTTAGTGAAGCTCCCCCTGGTGTTGTGGTTATGGCGGTCATTTACGTTAAGAAAGTAGTTTGACATGTACTTCGGTATCAGGGAGGTGTAGCGGATTTCATAGACTAGGCTCAGTGCAAGTTGTTTTACTCTGTCCTCCACCTTGATCCAGCCCACTTTGGAGAAGTGGGTAGGAGTGAGGTGTGATCTGGGGTGGAGGTCTAAAAGTAATCTGACTAGCTTGTTCTGGGATGTTTGGAGTTTAGATTTGAGGGTTTTGGAGGTGCTAGGGTACCAGGAGGTGCATGCGTAATCGAAAAATGGTTGAACGACAGTTCCCGCTAGAATCCTCATGGTGCTTTTGTTGACCAGAGAGGAGATCCTATAGAGAAATCTTGTTCGTTGGTTGACCTTTTTGATTACCTTGGTTGCCATTTTATCACAGGAAAGATTAGCCTTTAGAATGGAAGGTGACCTCATCTTTCCTGGTAAATAATGACGTATAAACAAAAAGACTACATTAACAACGACAATTCAGTTCAATCCAATATGTTCAATAGTCATGTGTTTGTATTCCAGATAATGTCTAAAGTTTGTATAAAAAGGTAAAATGAAAAAAGATTGATGGGTCCTAGAGGAAAGAAAATAATTTTGTATTTCCTTCTACAATGAAGCCAATTCAAAACTGCTATGCCGCTTCAGCATTAAGTAAAAAAGTAAACAAAACACAACAAATGGGCAAAAATTATGAAAAATATAATGTTCTTTAGACATATCCTAAGGGAAAAGATAGGGCTACAATATAAAAACATAGTACGATTGGTACTACTCAGTGGCCTAGTGGTTAGAGTGTCTGCCCTGAGATCGGTAGGTTGTGAGTTCAAACCCCGGCCGAGTCATACCAAAGACTATAAAAATGGGACCCATTACCTCCCTGCTTGGCACTCAGCATCAAGGGTTGGAATTGGGGGTTAAATCACCAAAAATGATTCCCGGGCGCGGCCACCGCTGCTGCCCATTGCTCCCCTCACCTCCCAGGGGGTGAACAAAGGGATGAGTCAAATGCAGAGGACAAATTTCACCACACCTATTGTGTGCGTGACAATCATTGGTACTTTAACTTTAACTTTAACTTAGAAATATGGCCGTATACCTGTTAGAATGACGGCGATCAAAGCGATGCTAAATTAGAAATGATCTCAGTGGGCATCGTGGCCCCATATATATATATATATATATATATATATATATATATATATATATATATATATATATATATATATATATATATATATATATATATATATATATACATGTATATATATATATATATATATATATATATATATATATATATATATATATATATATATATATATATATATATATATATATACATATATATATATATATATATATATATATATATATATATACAATGATGCTGCTTAATCAAACTCAAACTTAATACAAAGGACCACCGAAGAGATGTTTAGCAGAGAAAAAGTATAATTTTATTCATGAAGTCAGTCCATCAAAGTAGAACAAGTATACACCTGCAGAGCACGACCTTGTTATGAGCAGCTGCTGAATAATCATAATCATGTGCCTCCTCATAGAGTGTTTATTCCAGGGGCCGCCACTAACCTTTGTGTTTACATTTCATTGACTATATACAGTATGTGTTAGAACAAGTTGAATTTTTGTTTAGAATCAACTATTTATCACAGGTCAGCAACGCAATTTTTTTGTCATTCATCCCTACGTCACAATGCATTAGCTGGCCTGGACGATGGGCTTCTGCATGATGATTGGATGATCTGTTTGAGGCTCAGTTTTTTATTGATTGGTGAAATGAGCCAACCAGAGATCTTGAAACATAAACCACCATCGGAGCATTTTTCCTGCATGTTTCATTTCGTCGTTCAAGATCATCTAGAAACTTTTTCCAATCCTGTCAGTAACTTTTTATTTGTTAAAACTGACTAGCGTCAAATCTAGCATCTTTTTTTCTATTTTTATTGGAGACTGTTCTCTTGTTGGGAGACTTTGACTTCTGTTGCTCTGCAGTAACTGTCCCCAACTGGCAGCGGGTGCTCAGTCAGTCATGCTAGTTTCGCGCAGCAGCTCCAGCAAACAAGAAAACGGAGGATAGACTTCACGTATCAATAACTGACGCATATAATGTAGGCCGAACATAAACTTCCCCTCCTTGAAAGACCAGCAGTTGCCACTGTTCCCAGGATACTTGAAGCTGTATTCTACTTACAAAAGGAAAGCTAATTTCATCTCCTGTCATCAACAGCCAGCTGTCCAAATGTTTGTTTCCCGTATGGTGTTGGTCAAACTAACTTGTTTGATTAAAACCTCAATAGGTAAAAATAGTTGCCTAGTTTTTCAATCAACGAATACATTATTCTTCCACGTTTTATTAGTGAGTGGTTCATAGGACAACAAACAATGTGATTACTTTTAATGAAACACGTGCTATTTTCCTTATCGCTTTCTAAATGTTTTCCCTGCTGTGCATGTCAAACAGCTGACACCAGCGTTTAATAGGGTTCTCAGTGACTTGTATCAACAGGTTTGTCAAAATAACAATGTTCTCATGGTTTACACAGGCTGTTGTTCCAGACAGTCTGAACTTTTTTCATGAACATTCGATAATATAAATTCTCTCCTCTAATAAGATTTATCATGACTGAATAACAAACGCATCCCATTTGTGTAAATATATGTGACATACTCCAGCGCTAAACTCGAGCTTGTTCTCCGCACACTCATTACCTCACAATAACTCAGAGCTCTAAGTATTATTAATCGGGACCAATGATAATACAAAAGAGACAGCATGACACACACCTTTCACAGTGTAATCTAACTACATGGTTGTTTATTTTCAAGTATGAATCTGTGAGGATTGTATTCGCACTGATGGGACATCCAGTAATCAGAAATGCGGGACAACCGCTTCGAGCCAGCGTTTTTAGCTAGTTAGCCACCGGCTTGTGGTACCTTCAGCTCGAGGATTTTATCAGCGAAGAGGGATTTGTTCTGCAGCAAGTCATTAATTGTGATGAAACCGAAAAATATGCCAAAGCGGACTTTTATTATAGAGAAGGAGAAGGCACTACCAGGACACAAGCTGGTGAAGGATCGCCTCACACTGCTAGTTTGTGCAAACACTAGCGGTAACTATATGAAGCCACTGCTCGTTTATCACTCCCACACTCCCACACTCCCTGAGTGTTCAACAATGCCACAAATAATCGCAGGCACAAGGTAAAATTATTATTATTATTTTTTTTATTATTATTTTTTTTTTAATAGGAACATGGTGGTCAACGTTTTGGACCACACCTAGTGTCTTCAAAGTGTGCAGTTTTTTTTTTTTTTTTACTAAAATAGGGACTTTTGTCAAGGCTAGAACAAATTATGCATGTTTTTTATGGGGTTATCTGCTTCAATCTATTAACTTTTATGTATAGGAACCATGTTCAACAGCCAATTAAATTTGTAAATTCCACTGTATAATCTGTACCACCCTTTCTGCAATACCTCAATCTACACAACCTAATTATTTTCAGCACGACGAATGTGCGCTCTGGGAGACCGCACGGCCGGTAATAACTGCAAAGGTGAACTGGAATGATGTTGCAAGACTTTTTTTCATATAGGATATGTATTAACTTAAAACATACATCTCCTGGATGCACTGGGAAACATCATCAGTGATGTATCCTGGATTCATCGGGTGTTTCGGGTCTCGCAACATCAGACACCCTCGTCCAGGCGACCCAGCCGGGGTGATCAAATCACAACCACCTCGTGGCTTTCTCTGCCGCTTCACTTGCGGATAGAATGGCCCTCCTTTTGGCCGTCCATGTGACTCCCAAGCGGCCAAGGACTTTGCAGAGGGAGCGTCCTGCAAAGCCACGGCAGCCAACTTCTATTGGCTCATAGAAAGTCCTCCAGCCCCTGCCCGTGCACTCCTCCACCAGTTCCAGATACTTGGCACGTTTCCTTCCGTTGGCTTCCTCAATCCGCTCCTCCCAAGGCACTGGTAGTTCCAGCGTGATCAGGTGTTTCGAAGCCTCTGAGATGATGACCATGTCTGGCCGGAGAGCTGTTGTTACAATGTGCTGGGGGAACCTCAGTTGTTTTCCCAGGTCAACATGTCGCTGCCAATCAGGGGCTGTGTGAAGAAGTCCTGTTGTTGTCTGTGGACGTGCACGAGGTCTCTCTCCAGCTTTGATGAATGAGATTGCCTTCTTTGGCGCATGATGTTGTTTGCTGGTGCTGATGGCTGAGGCTATGCTCTCAGCAACTGCTTTGAGTACCTGGTCATGGCGCCAGCGATGGGCAACTGCTGAGGAGATGTTCTAAGGAGCCTCTTCCGGAGCAAAGGGAGCAGGAGGGTGTCTCGCTCTTCCCCCACACGTGGATATTTGCTGGGCTAGGGAGAGAATCGGAGACTGCTGCCACGAGGAACCGGATGCGGTGGAGGTCTGCCTGCATGATGTTTGACCAGGTGACTTTGCGCTGCAACATGCCTTCCCATCTTGTCCATGCCCCCTGTTGCCGCAGTCCCAATACCCTGCCCACTTGCTCTTCCTCCAAGCCTGCTCGGACCTCCTCCTGGAGTAGATGTCATCTGTCTTTGCCCCGGGCCTGGCTGACTTGGGTCTTTGGGAAGTAGCCCAAGCCTGTTCTCCCAGTTGCCAAGGCCCCAACCAGTGCCTTTTGCCTAAGGCGAGACTCAGCCACCTCCACTGCCTTTTCTGCCTTCCACTTCCTTCCTGTCCTCCCTTCAATCCCTGCTGATGACACCTTGCAGTCCCTGGAGTCTCTGCACTGTAGGGCTTCTCTTGTGCGTACCACCTTGAATTCTTCAGTGAGCCCACTGAAGTGTAGCTGCAGGATGTTGCTTGTCCTGTACAGGGCAGCGCTTTTGAGGCTGCGGGGGTGACCCAGCCATTTCCGCAGAAAGCTGCTGATCTTCCTTTCAAATGATTCCACTGTTGTTACTGGGACTGCATATACAAGGAGAGGCCACAGGACTCTGGGAAGGATGGAGTGCTGGTAGATCCAGGCTTTGAATCTACCTGGTAGGCCAGACTTGTCTACGTTGGTGAGTCACCCTCAGCACCATGGACCTTGACTTTGCGGGCTTGAAACTCATCCTGGCCCATCCAATGAGCCTCTCCAATCCCTGCAAGATCCACCTGCTCCCTGGGACTGATGTTGTTGTGATGGTAAGGTCGTCCATATAGGCTCTAATGGGGGGCTGTCGAACACCTGATCTGGATAGAGGCCCTCTGCATACCACCTCAGCAGACTTTACCAGCATATTCATCGCCAGTGCTAAAAGGACAACGGAGATGGTGCATCCTGTTATTATTCCCTTCTCAAGGCGATGCCAGTCAAAGGTTATTGACCCAGAAGTGACCCGGAGCCTGAAGTTTTTGTAATAATCCAGGATCAAGTCCTTGATATTGCTGGGAACATGGTGGTGGGGCAGCGCAAGCTCAACTAGCTTGTGTGGGATGGACCCATAGGCGTTAGTCAGGTCCAACCACAACACAGCAAGTTCCCCTCTGCTCTCATGGGCCTCTTTGATGAGCTGTGTGATGACACCATTGTTCTCTAGACTCCAGGAATATATAAAATATATCTTCTATAAGTTACAATTGAACACAATTAAAACAACAACAGAAGACATTGTTTTGGTGTTCGAATGTCTCCATTTCAGTCCTTGAGTCATTCATCAGCTCAAATATTGAATTGCTGGACAGATGATATGTTGATTGTCGACACAATAATATAACAATTCTCTCTCTCTCTCTCTCTCTCTCTCTCTCTCTCTCTCTCTCTCTCTCTCTCTCTCTCTCTCTCTCTCTCTCTCTCTCTCTCTCTCTCTCTCGCTCTCTCTCTCTCTCTCTCACTCTCTCTCTCCATTGTCTGTCATATTCCTTCTGTCCTTGGCAATGTCATTTGTGCGTAACTTTGCCACTTTGCACGCACCTTCCAAATGTGTTAAATATATATGCAAAACTGCAGCCGCAGAACAGTTTTAGTCTTGATAAATCACATAGCTAGTTCTAAATTATTATATTTACATCTCCTACTTTTGTGGGTGTTCTAATAATGAGCATGTATCCTGCATATACTGTACATGCAGACAGGCACGCTAAATGGATTGTGCACTTTCTATTTTGCTTATTTAGAAGATGCCATTTTCTGTGCACAAGCTTCGTGGATCAGCTTTGATCAAGTTTGCAAGTGTCTTAATAAACACAAACCTTTTAGTAGACCAGGGCGTGTGGTGTGTTGTATTTTTAACATTGCTGCAAATACCTTAAACAGCTGCAACACTCTGCTCGTTCAGCAATTAAACATTTGGTGGCCAAACGTTACCAATCTCAAGGAACACAAAGCTAAACAAACACCAGGTTTCCATTTCCAAAGCAACGTTAAAAACAGAAAGGAGGTGAAGTTGTGAATCCAATACCTCCGTTCACATGTCTGAAATGTTTATATTCCATTTACTTTTGTATTCCTACAGGCATGCTTGGAAATGGTAATAATGTCAAGACAGGCTATGTCTTTAATAATTCAGGAATGGAAGAACCTGCCTCCAAAATTTCCAAACCAACAGTGTTCTGTGGGTGTTCAAAAGCAGACCTAATCAATTCTGAAGCTGATACGTAAGTAAAATAAATGAGACTTCAAACAAAGTAAGGTGCTTGTCAAGGGACAGAAAAAAGCACCCATGGAAACACATACCTGTTGTGACATCTGCAATGTTTCATCCGTGAAAAAGCAACAGAGAGCCACGTCCTGTTTAACCTAAACCCACAGAGGTTGGATTTGTTAGGTGTCAAATCAGTAAATAATTAGCTGATACAGAGCAATGTGGAAATTATTTAGAAAAAAAATGTAAACACCTGAACCTTTTTTTCCCTCACAAGTTGCTTCAAACCATTTCAACAAGGTAAATACACAGGATTTTAAAAAAATAAAGAAAACATTGGGTTCATAGCAATGTCCCTGACAACTACTGACTTGGGTCCAAATAATTTACAGTCCATGAGAGGCATGCACAAAATTAAACTTTATGACACATATTCTGAATATGAAGACAGAAATCTGTTTTTCAGCATACTTGGATAATAAGCAGCCACATATCCTGTTGTCTTGCACGTGTATTAGAAGAACAAACAACAACAAACAGATGCAGTCAAGTGACATGTACTGCATAACATGTACTGCTGTGCTGACACAAATTGCTTCAAGTCTTATTTACTTCAGCTGTATCAGGGGTATCTTGGGATACATTGTGTTTGTAGTAGTCTGTCTTTGGTGCACTAAAGACAAGTCACAAATTAGATCACGTTTAATTGTTCTGTTTATAACGGGACCTGAGGTATCCACATGGAGCAAAAATTGTATGCATTTCCTAAACTTTGTTAAATTGATGTCATTTTTTAATTTCTCTAATGCAATGTCATTCAAAAGTGGTACTTCAGCTTCTGAGTACCACAACTTGCAAGTTTTATGAGATAAGAACGGTCTTTTGGTTATGTCGAGCCTCCTCACTGCTAGTTGGCATTGCAAATGCCACAGTGAACCCCGTAAGATTCAACCAAAAAATCCCATGTCTCACTCCCATGCTCCACTATGGACTGGACTCTCACACTATTATGCTAGATCCACTCGACGTCCATTGCACCGGTTATCCGGGGGGGATTCCCCGGATTACCCATATCTGCGGTCCTCTCCAAGGTTTCTCATTGTAATCCTATTGGGTTGAGTTTTTCCTTGCCCTGATGTGGGATCTGAGCCGAGGATGTCGTTGTGGCTTGTGCAGCCCTTTGAGACACTCGTGATTTAGGGCTATATAAATAAACTTTGATTGATTGACTGATTGAAAATTAGCCTATAGCTAGCAAGACATAATATCCTTTTTCAACCATGGGGACAAAGGAAGTGAGTGTTCAAGACAGTGCTGAAAAAAATGGTATGTATTCCAACATACAGTATCTCACAAAAGTAGGTATACACACCTCACATTTCATACATTAGACAAGAATGACTTTGTGTTGTGGAATTTTCCGTACAAGTTGTACACTGACGGCACTACAGTAATCTAAAGTTTGTCCAATAATAATACAATAGGGAAGATATTTATATGGCCCCATTCCTGGGTGGATCTCGCATGAGAGGAAGGTGGGGGGAGGTTTAATATTTTGCAATGAAGTCTGCTAAAAATGATGTAAAGCGTCACTCTACACAGCAACTGACACTGTGGCCGAAGTTGGAATTGCCACAAAACACATTTTAAGAAAATAATAATAATAATACAAATAATTGATTACATTTTTCAATAGCGCTTTTCTAGACACTCAAAGTGCTTCACAGAGAAGTGAGAACCACATTCACACCTGGTAGTGGTAAGCTACATTTGTAGCCCTTGGGTAGACTGACAAACGGACTACGGCTATGTCTTTAATAATTCAGGAATGGAAGAACCTGCCTCCAAAATTTCCAAACCAACAGTGTTCTGTGGGTGTTCGAAAGCAGACCTGGGGGTAAGGGTGAAGTGTCCTGCCCAAGGGCACATCGGCAGTTATTTGGATGGCAAGAGGTGGGGAGCCAACCTACAACCCTCAAGTTTCTGGCCATACACACCACGCCATGCCGCTAAGATATTTAACACTCTTCTGCCATCTGGCGGCTAAAGAGGATAGGACAGCCCATCAATTTGTCACGTTTCATATGTCAGGTAAACTGCGACAAATGGGGGCCATATGAATCCCCTTCCAAGTGTATATAAAGTACGGTCCTTTAAGAGGAGATAGTTCAATACAATGGTAAGTTGTGCACATTTTTATATTACAGTAATGATTCCAATATCAGACTGGCTGGTGCTGGGTGGGGCACACCTTCATACGATTTCTTCTGAATGTGAGGTATGAAGACATTATCTTGTTTGTATTTGTCACCTGCTTAAATACATGGAAAAGGGGACTAATGGAACAATAAATAAAAGCTGCAGTGTATCTCCGTGGCTTTGATCAAGTAAACAGCTTTTACCTTTCTTTCAGTATGAGCGTTGTCAAAGCGTTAACAGATTTGTAGCTGCAACCCTCTGAACTCATATTTCCACATAACTAAATTGTTTTGACTTTTGTGAAGCAACTAATCAATCCAATGGGATGTCATGAACCCTTTTCTAGACCAGCGCAAGTTTAATTGTTTGCATCATCCACAATAACGAAGGAATGTCGCTGTCAGCTGCAGTGAAGCCACAAGCGTAGACATTTGACATTTCGCTTCAGGTTTGAATTTGTAACCATTTGCCAAGGCTCGTCCGACAGTTCTTCGGTGATCAACAGTGAAGTCAGTTCTTGGAAGTCTCTGTGCTAACCGAACTTTATCTGCTGGTGATTATCCCGCACCAGTGCAGAGGTAGTGTGATCCAGAAGTGGCCCATGGGAAGCCTCCCTTTTTCTCCAGAATTAATGTTTACAATCATTTAGGGGCGTCTGGGGAAGACAAACAGGAGATAGAGGCGCATGTTTGTCTCCGTTTGGAGGATTGTGGTTAAGCTGAAGCTCATCTGGAAACCTTATGGGCAGCTCATCCACTCAAAAAGCTCCTGTCGCACTTATTTGTTTTCCTCCCTCGCCTCTTCCTTCCATCACACACTTCCTTGTCTCCTTGTTAATCATCTTCGTTTTCGATTGTCATTATTTGTCTAACGCACAGATGTGATTTATTTTCTGCATCCAAATTAAAAGCTCCAAACATTTATTTATTTATTTTTTTTGCTTTTGAGAATCACTCGGTCCCCACCATGTATGTCATCCAGTGGTATGTGCTGATGGTTGACTTTTTAGCCTCTACGGCTTCCATGTGTGCATCACGTGTTTCAATGGCTGGAAGTGGTTGTAGCTTGTGTAAATCAATTTGTCATATGAGCACCATATCTGCTGAGTGCATAGGTTCATGAGCTGGATTTGTGGTTTAAGTTATGCCTCTCCAATACAAACAGGGAAAAAAAGACACACAAGCATCAATACTGTGGTGTTATTGTTTAGACAGACTAGAATGACAAACATATCTAATTTAGATTACACAAAAGTCAACTCATCCATATGTCTGAATTTAGACATTATAAGAGGCATAAATAATGAGAAAATTGAGATTTGGTTTCTAAACCATTTTAAAATACCAGTAGAGTGGAAAAATAAGTTGCCTCTATATTGAAGCTTTTATCATATATATATATATATATATATATATATATATATATATATATATATATATATATATATATATATATATATATATATATATATATATATATATATATATATATATATATATATATATATATATATATATATATATGATTTCCAAAATGTGCAAATAAATAGATATGGTCAAAAATAGTATCAATCTCTTGGAGATTGCCAAAACATTTTGAGAGATAATTAGGAAGCCAGTCACGTGATCCATGACAAAAGTGTTAATTCAATCCAATCCACTTTATTTCTAAACCACATTTAAACAACAACATTTTTTCCAAAGTGCTGCACAAAAATATTAAAAACAAGATTCAAACACTATCCTTAGCTCCACCAATGACTGAATAAAAACAAAATAAATAAATATAAAACCAATATAAAAACAATCTAAAAATAAATATGATTAAAAACTATTTTAAAGAGTAAAACCAATTAAAACAATAAACAGAAATAAAAAATGTAAAAACACAGAGGACCACACAACTCACAAAGTGTTAAAAGCCAGATAATAAAAGTGAACCATAGAATCCTTCCCTATTAACAACAATGCAAACTTAAAACATTTTTGAGAGCCAACAACGATTACTTTGGGAACAATTCTGATTCCAGAAAGTTATATTTTTGAGCCCGAACACAAAAAGGATGAGCAATAATTTTTTTAAGCCAAGCGATAAACGGATGGAGCTTTGTTGAAACACAAGCATCAGAAGCATTTCTAGGTGCTAAACATACAAACTAACCATAACAAACCATTACAAAACAAACACTTACCTTAAAATTTCCACTCTTGCTGGGATGCTGACTGGGGACGCTCACACAATTCTGTTTACATGAAGAATCAATGGCAAACCTGACGAAGGGTTAAAGAAAGTTGCTGAACTGGCGTCTTTTTTGCTATCTTGGGGATGTCAAAGTCGATCCATGGCCACATTTGTCTACTAGCAGATGAGAGATGCATGAATTATAATCTATACTTTAGTCTTAGCTATTTTGAGATGAAGCAGAAGCAACCGTTGGCTCAGTGTGTCAACAATAGCCGCGTAATCTAGCATTAGCTCACTGCTAACAATGCCCTGATAATTGTCGCTTATAATATTAATACCACTCATATTTGGTTAATGTTCATGTCAAGACATGTAAATGGAGTATTGTTTTTTAAAGGGTTGTATGGGCGCGATAGAGGACCCTCGATCTGTTCACTCAATTGTTAGCTATTTATTTACGATTTCGAATACATCAAAAAAAGCCAACCATATGTGTTATTGTCTTACTTAAGAATTGTGAATGATAAATAGCACATATATTTCCAGTTTTTGCATATTTCCAGTATGCCCGATCTGATAATATGGTTAGTGTGATGATCCGTTGCCCGGATTATCTTCTGTTGGTGTAAGACTCCCTTAGTTTGGTTTCAGCACCCCTGGGTTTGTGTCTCTTGATTGCCATGGGTGCTGATTATTTTCACCTGCCTCTGATTAGTGTTCGGGACGCCCACCTGCTTCCGGGCACTAATCAGAGAGCTATTTATTCCTGCTTTTCGGCACACTCAGTCTGGCGGTTTTGTTTGCGTTATGCAACAAGTTACGTTGGTATTTCTTTTTGATTCATGTTTCTATGCTAAGCTTTCCCATTAGCTTTTTCTTTAGCTTCCTGTGCTATCGGCACATTTTTCTGTATTTTTGTATTTTGCCGGATTTATGGATAATAAATCATTTTCCTACCTGCACACTGCCTCCGGAGTTCCGTCTGCATCCTGGGGAAACAATCCGCGCGTAAAGATACGACCCCACTGTAAAAGTTAGTGTGCAAAAGCGTTACTACAGTCGTGTAGAAACTACGGAGATTGTGAAAGATACGCGGAGCGGAATATTCAAAATGGCCGACTGATTTTGTGGCATTTTGTGATGTTTGGACAGTATTTTCACATTCTTTGTGAATTGTAAATACAATGCGATATGGTTTATTGGATACAATAATGAAAATAAAGCATATGAATTCAACTTGTTTTTCCACTCTACTGGTACTTTAAATGCAACGTGTTTTCCTTTTTTTCCACTCTACTGGTACTTTAAATGCAAGGTGTTTTCCTTTTTTTCCACTCTACTGGTACTTTAAATGCAACGTGTTTTCCTTTGGTCAATACTCCACCTGTTCACAAATATGAGACGTCATTTGGTAATCCAATTATCGCTAAAATTATCACAAATTGTAAGAAGAGGTGTAAAAACTAACTCGGTTTAATGTTTTAGAGACAATCATTGACAGGAGCTGGACTTTGACTTATGTGTCACAGGCTGTGAGCATGTATTTGTGAAGCTTTGTGACAATATTAAAATATTTATTGTTGTCGTCGGAACTAAAAAAATATCATTTTCAACATGAAGCCCATTTATTTTGTTTTCTACCCTTTCGCCCGCCACACCTTTTCGTGTATCTCGCAAGAGGGTCCTCAATGAAATATACATTATTCGGCTTAATAAGGCAATTTCTGAAATTATCCCATTTCAAATGTACAGTATGGATCAATCAATCAGTCAATCAAAGTTTACTTCTTAATCAGTTACTAGTTAGGTAGCCATATTGTTAAAATTGCCCCTTATAGTTGCACATCAGTCATATAAGAAATTACAAAACTCTCTTTGAGGCCAAAATATATTTTACTTGCATTCTAAAGCTTTTAATAGCACAAACTTATCCAGGCCTGAATCTTGTCTGAATTGTAGGCCACGATACTTGTTGCATTTGACTTTATTTTTTGTTCTTTGACTATAACATAGGGCTAGTAAAACTCCCCAAAATCTAACAGTATCTGAAAAGTTGTATATAGTATGTAGTATAAGAGTTGAACCACATTTTGAATATTAATTATCATCACTCCAGTAGTGTTTGATCTCACTGCAGGGCTGGGTAAACATCATTAATGCCATACAATCCTAAGAAAAGCATCTCAAAACTAACACACACACACACACAAACACATGCACACGCACACACAAGAAAGAGATGAGGAGGAAATGGCTTCCTGGGGTCTTCAGCTGGACCCAAGTGTTTGTTTTTCCTCCCGTGGTGCAGCCCAGCCAAGCTGCTTAACATCAGGCCAGTGTTCCTGTGGGGCTCTGTATACTCTATATATGTTTATAACTGTTTGCAGGTGTTTGAGTGTGATTAGGTGAGTGCTAATTATCACTACAGCACCTTTATTAGCAAAATATGTTTTGATTATACACTTTATCACACATTCCCAGACAACAACAGGGACACTTGGCACAAAACAAAAGTGCATGATGTCTTTTGTACGGAATTTTGAGACATGCAAATTGAACACAACAGTAATTTAAAAACCTCAAAAACACAAGTGACATGATAATTAAGCAATAAATTCACCAGTATGAAATACAATTCACAACAAATTGTCATAATTGGAAATCTCATGTAAAAAAATATACAACATAAAGTGGCAAGAAACACATCAATAATGAATAAAGTAAAATATTTTCCAGACCAAAAATCCCTTCATATTTTGTACTGCTCACTATTGTTACCATATCTGAGTTACTGTGTAGAAATATGGGGAAACAACTACAAATGTACACGTCATTCACCAACTGTGTTACAAAAAAGATCAATTAGAATAATACATAACGTTGGATATACATACAAACCCTTTATTTATTAAACCACAATTATTGAAATTTAACGATTTGGTGCTTTTCTCTCTGGCACTCATGGAGGGTGGACGCTCCCCTTTCCTCTCCCTTATCTCTCCTGCTTGCTTCTTTGTCTTGTCTTAACTTTTTTGTTGCCTCTTTTTGAACTGCTCTCCAAATCTAAACATTGGAACTGTTTAACTGGCCTCAACAAAATTGACAAGATCTTGGGTTTGGGGGAACCTGCTTGTCGTGACGGAGCGGTTGTTGCTGGACACACGACGGACTCTTGGGAGAAGGTGTGCCGCGTGCCTGGCGACCCTTTTTAGTCGAGGACGTGAAGATATCTACCTATTCGGAATCATGACAACAGGACATCTGCTTATTGGAGTAAGCGTTGCTCTGGTTTGTCCACAAATTGGAAGTTGCTAGCAGTCTTCAAAGTACCCCAAAGCTGCCATGAATGATTAGAGGATGCGGCAAGAACTGTGGAAACTCTTGTGATTTGGATAACATCGAACTGTCTGCCTCGCAGGATTTTTGAGAACCAGCCATAGACAATTTAGAGTGAAAAGCAAATTTTATTTTCACTCGCATACAAAACATTCTAACTTGGATTGTTTCCCTGGCTTCGAGACTCTCCCGAAGGACAATGCAGCGAAGACACAACAAACTCCCTTCTTGACTCTCATGGAAACACACCTGTTGTTGTTGACTTTGGACTTATCGGCTGCACAAACATGCAGCCAAAAAAATACACTCCACACATACCCCCCCCCAAACCCAATGCCCTCGACGCAAATCCCATAGGGGTGATGAAAGGATGGTCAGCACCGAGAGCTGCGGCCTGCCACCATGACTCCGCACTCCCTTCCCTCTGTTGCTTGATATCTTGAGATGTACGTTGTAATATGTATATGTGCTTTGCTATAGAGGTTTTTCCCACTCCAGACTGGGCCCCCTTAGGAGCCCAGTCTAGATTGTATTTTTTACTCATCCTTCCCCAGCGTTTACTTTTTTCCCATCTTTTACGGGGCGCCTTGTGGCGACCCATCAGCGTTCTTGTTCTGTAACCCTGTACACTGTTTGTTTGTCTAATCTTGAACGGGTTTGTGCTGAAAACAAAGTTTTGTTGTACTTGTGCAATGACAATAAAGACCTATCTATCTATATGTCTATCTATCTATCTATTTGCAAACAGCTAAAATGATGTACAAACACCGATATGATTCCGTTTAAGAGACTGTTCAAACTACAAGTGTTCACAAAGTACACAAAACAAGAATTATGATGAACATCTTGAACCCCTTTTTTTCCCCTTTTTAAATGTTTTTTATTTATTGAGACAAAGATTATTTATGTATTTAATATTTGTATGCTTACTATGGTATATTATTTATTTATTATTTATGTGTTCACTGTTCTGTTACAGAAAACAAGGAAATTGGATAAAATTGCTATGGTATGAAAAGGGGGAGGATTAAATAATTCTTACTCCTTTTCGGACGTGCTGTAATGAAACAACTGGAATTGTGTGATGCATTACATTGTATCGTATGCATGTTCGAAATAAACTGAAACTGAACTGAACTGAACTGAACATAATTATTCCGGCAAAATTGGCAGCGACACAGAACACAGGGAAAGTGCAAATAATTACAACATTTTACAGTATACTTTAACTGCCTATGTTCCACACAGTTTGATTCTATTTTAGACTACTGTTACAATAATGCTTGCTTTATACTATTACTACTTAATAATATCCATGGGTCTATGTCCAGTGGAAGTCGATGGATTCTTTTACACATTTTTTTCCACTTGTTTTCATCCATGACAATGATTGTAGTTTAACACAAACTTTTCTGGCCCAATTCTTTGACGTCATCAAACCATATACCGAAGACCATTTTTTATTAGTCTGTGGTTTGGGATTCTGCAGATGTGGCCGAGAAATTGCAACTCCAATTGCTTGACAGTTTTTTGTGTTATCGCACACGCTCACTCTCTGCCATGTTTCCTTTTTTGATATTCTTTAGAACCATCTGATATTCAGAAACAGTCTGTATCATTCCATTTCAACTGCACTGAACCAGGTAATATCTGCCTTTTTGAGGGTCCAGGTTTCGCTCTTATACAAAATATTTTGAACAAAATAAAGTTACTTACACATCATATAATATCACCTTCTGGCACTTGCTGCAAGTGTTTGACTCTGCATCTTTTAAATTGAAGTACAACCAAACCATCATCTCTGCAGGTTAAAAACTAACATAAACCGTAACCTGAGATCGGTAGGTCATGAGTTCAAACCCTGGTCAAGTCACACCAAAGACTATAAAAATGGGACCCATTACCTCCCTGCTTGACACTCAGCATGAAGGGTTGGAATTGGGGGTTAAATCACCGAAATGATTCCCCGGGCGCGGCCACCGCTGCTGCTCACTGCTCCCCTAACCTCCCAGGGGGTGATCAAGGGTGATGGGTCAAATGCAGAGGATAATTTCACCACACCCAGTGTGTGTGTGCCAATCATTGGTACTTTAACATTAACTAGGCCTGGCCCGATAACAATATTTGCTGGATGCTATTTTTAACACAAAAATATTCATAACATGAAGTAAGTAATTTTTTCAAACACGATACACTTTAATTTTTCACTTTATTATTCACTTTAATTAGTATCGTTTACCATTAATCAGAGGGTGATGAACTTTTAAATATTCTAAATGAGTAAAATTCATTATAAAAAATGGACTCTCAATCTCTGTTTGCAAAAATTGCATTTCAATAAATATTGAAGAACTTGAAGTGTAGTTATACCCCATTAAAGGTGTAGTTTTCTTTGGGGTTTTTTTTTGCCATCAATTCCAACCCTTGATGCTGAGTGCCAAGCAGGGAAGTAATGGGTCCAATTTTTATAGTATATAGCAGTGGTTCTCAACCTTTTTTCAGTGGTGTACCCCCTGTGAATTTTTTTTTTATTCAAGTACCCCCTAATCAGAGCAAAGCATTTTTGGTTGAAAAAAAGAGATAACGAAGTAAATACAGCACTATGGCATCAGTTTCTGATTTATTAGATTGCATAACAGTGCAAAATATTGCTCATTTGAACTATTTGGAAAAAAAGATATACAAATAACTAAAAACTTGTTGAAAAATAAACAAGTGATTCAATTATAAATAAAGATTTCTATACATAGAAGTAATCATCAACTTAAAGTGCCCTCTTTGGAGATTCTAATAGAGACCCATCTGGATTCATGAACTTAATTCTAAACATTTTTTCACAAAAAAAGAAATCTTTAACATCAACATTTATGGAACATGTCCACAAAAAATCTAGCTGTCAACACTGAATATTGCATTGTTGCATTTCTTTTCACAGTTCTTTTTGACAGACATTTTAGTGAGAAACCTGAGCTTCCTCTTTGTTTTCAGCTGCATTACTGCTACGCTTTAACCAAGCCTCCATTGTTTTCTACATCGATAGTTGATTGACTGTTGGTGCCGTGTGGCACCGCCAGGTAGGGTCAAACCATCATGGCATGGGGGAAACTCTGGGTTTATGGTAATGAATGGAATAGCCTACTTGATTTGATGTTCAGTTTATGAACTTACATTCATATTTTGTTGAAGTATTATTCAATAAATATATTTATAAAGGATTTTTGTAATGTTGCTATTTTTTAGAATATTTTTTAAAAATCTCACATACCCCTTGGTATACCTTCAAGTACCCCCAGGGGTACGCGTACACCCATTAGAGAACTACTGGTATATAGTGTATAGAAGAAAAAACAAACAAACACAAACATTATAATTTATTGATACCGGCAAAATGATCGAGTTAATTTTCATTTGTCGTTCTACTAATTGACTTATTTATTGTCGGCCTAGGCCTAACATCGTCACGACAGTTGACTTAGCAGTAGGCATGGGAATCTTAAAACAACTTACGATTCGATACAATTTAGATTCTTGGGGTGACAATTAAATTTGGAATCTTGATTCAAACCAAATCTCATCGTATATTATTTGTTATAAAAATTATGTGATAATACAACCTCTTCAAAACAGGATACAGGTTACAAAATCTCTTCTTGGCTGCTGACGTATACAAGCAGCAAATGTTTTTTTTGTTTTGTTTTTTTAACCCCGAAAGGGACAAGCGGTAGAAAATGGATGGATGGATGGAAGTTAAAGTACCACTGATAGTCAAAAACACACTAGTTGTGGTGAAATTACTCTCTGTGTTTGACCTAACCCCTTGTTCCAGGGGTGAGAGGAGCAGTGAGCAGCAGCGGTGGCTGCGCTCGGGAATCATTTTGGTGATTTAACCCCCAATTCCAACCCTTGATGCTGAGTGCCAAGCAGGGAGGTAATGGGTCCCATTTTTATAGTCTTTGGTATGACTCGGCCGGAGTTTGAACTCACGACCTACCGATCTCAGGACACTCTAACCACAAGGCCACTGAGCAGGTCATAATTTAGTAGGTCAAAACTTACACCCAACTTCTGCATCGATTTAAAATCGAAATGAATACGAATTTCCGATCGGTATGTGATTCAAAGGTAACACTTTAGTATGGGGAACATATGAACCATTAATTAGTTGCTTATTAACATGCAAATTAGTAACACATTGGCTGTTAATTAGTCATTATTAAGTACTTATTAAGTACTTATTAATGCCTTATTCTGCATGGCCTTTTTATACAACCAGTAAGCCATTAACTAAGAGTCTTTCCTAACCCTAACTCCAACCCCAACCCTAACCCTAACCCTAACCCTGACCCTGACCCTAACCCTTAACCTAACCCTAAACCTATGTTAATAAGCAACTAATTAATGGTTCATATGTTCCCCATACTAAAGTGTTACCGATTTAACAGTTGGCGGTGACAAAACCCACCGATATATACTGTACTTAATTTTTTGGTCTTGTTACTACAGTTTTGGTCTTGTTACAGAGTTTTCTTACCCCACCGTACACTTAACTGTGTCAAACAAAATTATCTTTGTGACAGAAGAATGTTTCTAAAAGCTATTTTATGGGAGCTCGTTGCGTTGTGCAGGTCAAGCTAATACATAGATCTTGCACAACAAACGCAAACAAATCCCATTTGAAAAAGTGTAGTTATTGATAAATGTATTTTCTCATTAGATTACTTTCCCAAAGTAGATGAGATGCAGTATTTGATTAGCCCAATTGCAAACGCGGATATTGTGCTGTACAAACATATAGAGCGGTGGAGGCAGCAAGAGAGTGAACCTGGGCCCCGAGTGTTGGATAAACATTTGGTTTTTCCCTCTCGCTCTCCGCCTGTGTCTGGAATGATGAAGGGCAGATATACAGCACTACAGAGCGTGCCAATTAACAGCACCAGCAGCGGCCGCCACACAGGAGGGCCCCTCATAAAGACTCACCCTATGGTGTAAGCCCTGCCACTTCCAAGTGCTTTATCCGGGGCCGAGTCCATGCACACAGCTGTTACACTGGCAGCTTTTTAAGCAGCCCCAGCATAGCCGACAGGCCCAGGAGTTCATAAAGATTTTCCCAGCAAGCGCTTTCACAACTAAGGCGAGGGAGTTGAGAGGTGAGCGAGCGGGAGGGAAGGTGAGTTAGGCGGAGCCGCCGCACTTTCCCTCCTACTGTTAACCATCTCTTTTCGCGAGTGCATACGTCACCCGGGAGCTGTGATTGCAACAGTGGGCAAGCCAACAGCACGGACAGAACGGCCTGCTGAGAACTTGGATGTTGCGATAAGTCCAGTTGTCCGTGCTCCTGCCACCCCTGCCTGCCCCGTACCGACAGTTGGCATTGAAAGAACTTTGATGAATATTTCAAAGGCTGCAGTGCATTCAAATGATAATAATATCAGTTAAAAAAGAGGCACCATGGAGCCTTTGCGAGTTTACTCTTTTCAATAAGTATGCAATATTTTTGTAGACGGAGAAAAGTAACATTTTGGCCTTCCTTGAATCAAGCTACTTTTAAGGGATTTTCTTGGCAGTTAGTGCTGGAAAGCAGACATCTGCTTGAACCACTATGAAATGAATTGTTAATTTGATGTTAGATACAAGCTCTGAGTAACTGAGAATCTTAACAGTGAGGCAACTGTTTTTCATTAGATGTTCAACTGAACTCTATGCGCAATAATGCTTTACTCAGCCATCTGAATATAAGTTTTGGTTTGTTTTCATGGAAACACACAAACTGTGTGTATATTTCAGGCCTCGTTATTTGTAAGCACAGTGGAACTTCCCCATCAAAAGTTTGAAATGTTTGTGTAAAAAAATTACACTAAAACTGTCGCACAAAACATAAAAGGCCGCTCTACTGCTGACAACAGTGGCCCTTATTTCATAGTTATGCACCTTAAACAACTCTTCTGCAGATAAAATTACCCTAAAAAAATGTGTTTTAAATAAAAAAACAAATATATATATATATATATATATATATATATATTTTTTTTTTTTTTTTTTGCCTGTCCAGCCACTCAGGCAAATCATATTGTTGATGTAGATGCCTATATCGGCTGTACAAATGTACTTTACAAAGGAGAATTGTGGGATACTTCTTTTGTTGCCTTATTTGTATTTGACTTTATTAAATGTATTTATATTATCATTTGGTGCAGCCGGGCCGGAGCAGGAGGGGATGGAAAGAGAAAAAAAGGAAGACAAAGGGGGAAATTGCGGGGACAAGAGGGGGATAAGACAGAGAGACAACAACAACAGCAAACACAAAAATAACAATAACAACAACAACAACAACAACAACAGAACAACATCAGCAAATAGGATATGTACAAATATGATGGTAAAAATGATAGCAAAGAAGCAGTTAGTGAAATAAATATTAATACAGAAATGACAATGAACATTATTACACTACAAATGGAGCAATACAAATACCAATAGAAATAGCGCTATTCATAATGAATAATAACAATTACCTCTCTTATCAACAATACAATTAAAATGCAGTAATACATGTACAGTATGTAATGATAACTTGAAATACAAAAGAAGGCAGATAAATGGATGGGAAGAAAGAGAAGCCAACTATATTAACCTTGTAGATTGTTATAATAACAATAGGTTAACCTTTGTCAGTGTGCCATGTGTTACCCAGTTTCCCCTAGGGCTACAACGTTAATTTATGTTTGATGAAACGTGATTATATGCATGAGTGTATGTATGTATGTATATGTACTTGTATATGTACAGTATGTGTATATGTATGTTTGTACAGTGAATGTATACAGTATGTACAGTATGTGTATATGTATGTTTGTATAGTGAATGTATTACCCTCAAAATAGACAAACTAGTGATTTTAGGTTTGTTCTCTAACAAGTTTCAGCACATTTAGGAACGCCCACTTTTAGCTCCTAAATGTGGGCGGGCCTGCATCCAGCCTGCTGACGTCAATTTCAATTTCATATTGCGTAGTATCTGTTTTGGTAGCCACTTCACCTAAAAGTTATTTTGGCACAGAATTTGAAAACATTGCCAAAATACCCTCAGGGGGATAAACACATAAACATATTGAGTTTTGGCCGTATTTGCCATAGTGGTGTCAGCAGGACTTTGCAGTTTATTGTTGGAGCAGACACACTATGGCGTGCGTAATGGAGCTTAAAGGGGAAGTGCACTTTTTTTGGAATCCGATCTAATTGCCTATCATTCACAATCATTATGAGAGACAAGAACAAGCTTTTTTTTTTAGGATTTTAAAGATGATTAAAAAAAACACCCCTGGGAAGATGCGGCTACTGGGAGTCTTTGTTGTACCCTTCCAAGCCCTGTAAAACAACTTCAAAACCCTCCATCAATGTTTTATATACATACTGCAAGTCTATACATAATGTAGTAACATACACATATACAACAATATGTACTTTGGTAATTTTAAGCATTGCTTATTTCCTTAGCGCATGAATTTCTGTTTCCATAGCAGCGCACTTCCAACGTGTGTTCCTACTTCCGGAAACAAACGCAAGAGTTTTCCGAATCATGTAAGACTTGGTAACATACAACAAAAACGAAAATGTTTGAAGCCGAATATACGGAGGATGAACTGCTGCTTATAGTAACGAGCACAAAGGGTGAGAAGTTGGAGAAGACGTAAGCCGAGAGAGTGAGGTCGGCGGGACTTTGACGCTGTAAGCGTGAGACTTGGAGCTATGCTATTTCGACATAAATGGAATGCTTACCCAAAATATACCGGAAAAAAACATCCCCGGCCAGCTGGACCAAAGAGACAACTGCCCATCGAGTAAGTCACTAAAATATTGATAATGATAAACACAGCACTTCATGGGTGTTTTTACAACTACTGTACATATGCTGTTGAGTTAGCTGTGTACAAACAAAATATGAAATGTGGGCTATTACTTATAGATACTGTAATATGATTGTTCACATTTTTTAGTCAGTAAGACTGGTGTCTTACCGCATTGTGTCGTGCATTACAAACTCAAAAGCGATTCGGGTGTAGACGCAGAAGCTAGCTTATCTCTTGCCATAGCTAGTTTACGGTTAATGCCGTAGCATGCCGATGTGCAACTACGCTGGAAATGTTCGCTCTTACAATAACAACGTCGCAAGAGTTTGGGTATTATACAGGTCACAGAACGTAAATGAAGTATTATTGGCGGTTTTTGAATGCATTTTTAAAGTGATTTAGAGGTAGAATTGATAGCTCCCATTAGCCACATTGCTAACCTAAAACGAGCTGATTTTTACAAATTAGAATACAAAAAAAACGTTTGTCTTCTTGTCCTTTTATAAGGATTGTGAACGATAGACAAAATTTAAAAAAAAGTGCAGTTCCTTTTTAATAGTATACATGTCATGAACACTGAAATGTAGGTCCGCTTCACGCTCGCAGCAAGGGAAAAAAGTGGACATTGCCACACAAAAAGTAGAGAAAAGTAATGTACACCATGGGTCCCCAAACTTTTTGACCCGGGGGCTGCATTGGGTTAAAAAAATGGCTGGGGGCCAGGCTGTATATGTCAACACTACCGGTAACACTCAATAGCTAATCATCACACATAGTCACACACCACACATATTTGGATTAGTTCACACACTCCATTCCCCTTGTTTAATCAATATTATCATTTTTTATGCATATATATATATATATATATGTATATATATATATATATATATATATATATATATATATATATATATATATATATATATATATATATATATAAATATATATATATATATATATATATATATATATATATATATATATATATATATATATATACATATATATATATATATATTCCTCGCGCACTAATTGACTGTAAAAGCACGCATTTGCTGCGGCGTGAGCGCGATGATGTCCCGTTATCGATGGGAACATTCATTTTTAGACAATATGATTTGCCTGAGCGGCTAGGAGACATCGAGAGTAACAAGCGGTAGAAAATGGATTAGAAAGGACAGATTTTTAAAAATAATAATAAACTAAATAAATTTACTTGGGACTTCCCTCGGGACGGATTTTGGACGCTGGCGGGCCGTATACGTGGACCCCTGATGTACACTGTCAGTATTCTATTTTGCCTACTGTTTTACTGATGTTTTATCACTTATATTTTTAACAAAAAAAAAAAAAAAAATTAAAAAAAATATATGTATATATATTTTTTTAACGTGGGACTTCCTGCGGGCCAGATTTTGGACGCTGGCGGGCCGTTTACAGGGACCCCTGATGTACGCTGTCAGTATTCTATTTTGCCTCCTGTTTTACTGATGTTTTATCCGTTACATTTTCAACAAAAACTAATTGATGGTATGGAAAATGACCATCAGATTTATTTTTTGGAGCAAAACATACATAAAGAAAACTTGTAAGTGAAATGTCTGCAATCTTGATGCTATGGGTCCAATAAGCACTATACCTAAAGTTATGAGCCATATACAGCAAATGAACTTGCATACAGTAATTGTGAAGTGAATTATATTTATATAGTGCTCTTTTTTCTCTAGAGACTCAAAGCGCGTTACATAGTGACACCCATTATCTACACTTTTAAGCTACATTTGTGGGTGGCATTGGGAGCAGGTGGGTAAAGTGTCTTGCCCAAGGACACAACGGCATTCACTAGGACAAACGAAGACGGAATCGAATCTGGAACCCTCAAGTTGCTGGCTCAGGCGCTCTACCAACCGAGCTGCGCCACCCAGTGTTGTTAGAATTGCACCTCCTTTATTCATCATATGAGGGATTAAACTGAATAGGTTTACATCCTAATGTTATAGTTATTTTATATTATTTGATTAAAGTTGAATATTAAAGCTCCCAAGGGCTTGAAGAGTACCGTAACTGTTTAATGATTGCTACTGTTTGAACAAAACTAAATAATTCAACAGAGTTATGACCTGCAACTGTTTGTGTTAAACCTCTGATCTTGCTCTGCATATTGGGGATCATGAACATATGGCAAACATGCATGGGTGAGGTCGGGGCTCTGCAGGCCAGTCAAATTTTTCTGCACCGATTTTATCAAATCATACTTAATGGATGGTAAATTGTATGGTCATGCTGGAACAGAAAGGGCTCTCGTCAAACGGAAGCAAATAATATAGTCTCAGCCACAGAGTTCAGGTGTGACAAAAGAGTGTGTACAACTTCAACCTCAGCTTGACCGTTAAACTAATCAAGACGTGTGTCCTTAGTCCTGTGTCAATACAGTGTGTGTAATAGACTGTCAAGGGTCTGCTGGCATTGTTCCTATAGTAGACAGCAAGTATATGCCGAAGTTGACCACATGTTAGGCGGTATTGGCCACAGATGTGTTCAGACGGATCACAGAGAGAATGTGATGGCGTTCACTCAAGATGTGGAAATGTATTTTTAAACTTTGATGTGAACATTATTCGCCATGAAAAATAAAAAATCCCTCTGTTCCTGTTATTCACATGTTCTTAATAAACGCACTTCATACATAGTTTATATATACTTACAACTTACATGACAACAGACGGTTGAGGTAATGTTTGGCCGTTTTTTGTTTTTTTTTGAGGACTCCCATTAAAATACATTAGCTAAGTAGTTTGGACATGACGTGCTTTTACACGCTTTGATCAGTCCATGGTTAAATTCTACATAGTTTACCATTTCTCAATACGCAATGTTTGTTTGTCAATATTACCAATATTTGTATTTTTTCCACAGAGATACATGCTGGTTTTATCCGAACTTCTGAACCCATTAGATTATTTTTTTTTAAAAGATTGTGCGTCCAAGATAAACTTATTTGTAAAATATGCACAATTGTTTTTTACAGGTGTAATAGATATACTGTCAAGATTGTCAAGACAGGTTTGGACTTAGTTTCTTATGTTCCTATTTTTTTACTCTGCTCAACACTCTTATTTTGGTTTCCATTTCCTGTTTGCTTCTTTTTTACACTTTTTTCCAATCGGTTGCTGGTTTCCTTACCTGTCACTCGTTGAAAATCAAAAAGCTTTTCATGCCAAGTCTGGACAGAGCTTGTTTTTTGTGCTTTTTGCTTCGTACCTCCACGCTGCATAGCTTTCCCTATGTTTTCTGTGCACTTCCCTGCTGCACTATTGTAGTGTAATTAAATACATTTAAACTTGCAATTCGTCTCCCATCTCTGCATCTTGGGGTTAAGAATGTAAGACATTTCAGTTTTTTTGGAGAATCATTGATGTTATATCACCTATTTGGAGGTCTGTATTAGGGCTGTCAAAGTTTACTCGTTAAAATGTGCAATTTAGCACAAAACAAATGAATCACACTTTTTATTTTATTAATTGCACTTTTTATTTTGACAGTACATGTTCCTTTACCTTAACTGCAGGAGGTACCTAAAAGGCGGAACAGGTGACTTTACGGTCAGCAATCCAGTCAGTGCATATGTCAGTGCAAAAATGAGTGGTGAGACATGAACTGCTGTGTTCCTTGGCGGATTTTACTTCAAAATACATTTATTTTTTACTGCTTGTCCCTCTTGGGGTCGCAGGAATGGCTGGAGCCTATCTGAGCTGCATTCGGGCGAACACCACGATGATACTTTAGATACTTCAGATCAAACTTTTGAACAAATGAATGACGTGCATTCTGTCGCATTGCGGTCACATTTTTTTGCGGTGGTCGTATCCCCAAGATGCAGAAAGACGTCCGGAAGTAGCGTGCAGGTAAGAAGGATGATTTATTCAAATAACAAGGCAAAATATACGAAAAAAGGAAAACGTGCGGATGGCACTAAAAACTACGGCAAAGCTTAGCAATAGACTATCCAACAATGGAGCAAGAAACTAGTAATTCTAAACTCTCAACAAAATAAATACCCAACTTAAATGACGCGTTTTGCGAACAAGACTGCCAAACAGAGTATGGCGCAAGGCAGGAATAAATAGCTCTTGGATTACTGACCAGGAGCAGGTGAGCGTCCCGACCACTAATCAGAGGCAGGTTACAAAAATCAGCACCCATGGCAACTAAGAACACAAACAAGGCTGCTGAAACTGAATTAACCAACAACTGAGGAAATATCAAACTAAACAAAACATGACCCGGGCAACGGATCATGACACATACAAGTAAAATGTTTCCAAAAACATTCATGCATGACATTCTCACAATAAAATTGCATTTTTAAAGTTAATTAAATCATGCATGCAAGTAAGTCACCTGATCACGATTAATCAAAATGCGAAAGTGTAATCAATCAATTTAATTTTTTTTTAATGTTATGTTTGTATACCACCAATACAACTCTTTTCTTATAACATTTTTAAACGAATGAATCCTTTCCTATAAATGATTAACTTAGATCCTACAAGTTGTCCTTCCCAAATTTGCATGACATATATTAACACTGTCAAACCACCTGTTCTGGTGGATAGCTTTTCAGTTAATATTTGACATCCCTGGCTTCTGTTGAACCTCTCTGCATTTTGCACCATGAGACATGTCTAAAGTTACACAGGATACTGTTCAGCGGAACCACAGGCGTGAAGAAAGAGCCTCCGGTTCAAGCAGAAGGCAAATGGTATCACTGCGAGGTAGCCTCACTGTTTAGTTCTGGCTGGTGTGAAGTGATATTTCCAACACATTGTGCTCTTGTCCTGCTCTTCTTCTGTTTCAGCACTGGCAGGTAACCTGGCATTAGATGTACTGGCTACAGTATACCGGGTGACAGCATCTGACATTGTAATTGTCTGCTCTGGGCAAGGGCATGGTTGGTGCCATACGTCTGAAGTTACCTTTCAGTAGGAATTATTGATAAGTGGCATTGAGACGTGGTGCTGCATCAAACTGGTGGTAAAATAAATTCAACATTCATAAAAACAAAACAAAAAAGAAAAAAGTCATTATCTCAAATACTATTGAATGTAAAAACATTTTCATTTTAATTAAAAATCCAATCCATCAGAAATATTTTTTTTGTCTTAGGTGCATTATTATAAACATAATGGTAACATTAACCATACTGTAATACATCTTACACATTTAGAATTTATAATGCATGGTAACAACTATTATAAGCACGTTATTACTGTGTTATTATTTTATGTATTATTTGTTATTTATGTAATTGTTGTTTGCGTTACATATTGAGCACAGGAAGTAAACTAGTGCTATTCAACTGGTAATGACACCATACAAGGCCCAGAGTTTGGTTTAAAATGTGGGAAACATTTTTTGCAGAAAATTCTTAAAAACACTAGAGTGCTCCTATTTTATAGAAAAATTTGGACCACTAACACAGATTCTTGCAATGAAATTTTAACCTTACCTGCAAACCTAGAACACTGGTGCCCAAATGTGTAATTTACTTAACTGAGCAGTTCCTCAGAGCACCACTTTAAGTCTTCTCCTTTTTGGCAGTTACATTTTTTGCTCTAGCTTGTTTACATGAGATGCAGTCAGTAGTTAATTGTTCAACATCTTTAGTTATACACTGTTCCTCAAGTTTCCATTTAGGTCTTCTCTTTTTCATTATTTGGGCTATTCAACTGGTGGCCCGTGAGTTCAGTTTAAAAAACTTGTGAGAGACTCACATTTTTGCAGCAGATTCTTATAATGTTGTCTCATAGATACTCTTTGACTATTTTTTTAACAGTAGGTCCTTAAAACAGCAAAGTGCTCCTGTAAATAGACCCAAATCAAAAGTCTACTGTAAAGGACGCTCATGGTTCTCTGGAATATACAATCTAAGACCAATATGAAGAGGGAACGCCGGTCCTTCGGTCCATAGCCTTCTGGAACTGTGGCCCTCAAAACAATTTATTTGACTATCATTGAAGTAAACAAACATGTTAAAAATCACTTTGAAACGACAAAGGGGTAGGATTTAATAAACTCTGCTTCTTCCTACTCATTTGGACTATGTTGTATAAGAAACAGGAAATATGTGACGTACCATATTGCAACTGTATGCATTTGTTTTAAATTAATTGAAATAAATGGTGGGCAATGACAAATACATGCTCACCCCTTAACCTGAATGCACTGTATGTCAGTGTTACAAAGAATACATTTCTTTTCCAATAGACAAACACGCTGTTCTGCATTCGATGTCACCTTCTGCACTGCACATGTGCAGCCAGTGTTCTGTGCGAGAGCTGCATCCTCTACTAAATGGAAATTCCAGTGCTTCAGCCGCAGCTGCGGTATGATACTTCATATGGCCGCACTCCACTTTGTGCAGCCCCCAGGAATTAGCCCAAACCACAATGGCATCACATCAGAAAGGAAGGCAGGAAAAAATCTGACTATACTATCTGTCACTGGGGAAATATTTGTGCAGGGTGGAAAAGGGGGCAAAGGGGTGCATGTCATGGATTAATCACACACTGTTAACTTATTATTGTGCAAATATTAGTAGTAAATTTTCTTCAGGATTTGACATTATCTAGGGCAGTGGTTCTCAACCTTTTTTCAGTGATGTACCCCCTGTGAATTTTTTTTCAATTCAAGTACCCCCTAATCAGAGCAAAGCATTTTTGGTTGAAAAAAAGAGATAAAGAAGTAAAATACAGCACTATGTCATCAGTTTCTGATTTATTAAATTGTATAACAGTGCAAAATATTGCTCATTTGTAGTGGTCTTTCTTGAACTATTTGGAAAAAAAGATATAAAAATAACTAAAAACTTGTTGAAAAATAAACAAGTGATTCAATTATAAATAAAGATTTCTACACATAGAAGTAATCATCAACTTAAAGTGCCCTCTTTGGGGATTGTAATAGAGATCCATCTGGATTCATGAACTTAATTCTAAACATTTCTTCACAAAAAAATTAATCTTTAACATCAATATTTATGGAACATGTCCAAAAAAATCTAGCTGTCAACATTGAATATTGCATTTTTGCATTTCTTTTCACAGTTCTTTTTGACAGACATTTTAGTGAGGGTCAAACCATCATGGCATGGGGGAAACTCTGGGTTTATGGTAATGAATGGAATAGCCTACTTGATTTGATGTTCAGTTTATGAAATTACATTCATATTTTGTTGAAGTATTATTCAATAAATATATTTATAAAGGATTTTTGAATTGTTGCTATTTTTAGAATATTAAAAAAAAATCTCACGTACCCCTTGGCATACCTTCAAGTACCCCCAGGGGTACGCGTACACCCATTTGAGAACCACTGATCTAGGGCATTAAAAGCTTGATTGCACAGTGATCTAGTAGTTATGACATGTTGGCATTGTTTACAAAGTTACAGTGCAATAGCAATATTACCAATGTCAATGTGCTAACAAAGAAGTATGAACACAGAGGATGGAACTTTCTGTCAAATTGTGTTTGGGGAGGGGATTCACTTCAAAGCGATCGCAACAACAATGCTGTCTGTCTAATTGATGTTTTTAAGCACATGCCAAATTTAAAAAAAAACTTCACTTCTGATGCGTGTATAATTACACGGAGACAATGCACGACTAAAAATATCTCCATCATAATGAACCCCTCTGAAGAACATTATCTGCACTGATGGATAATTAAGGCAAAAATAATTCTGATCCACCAAAACAATGTAGCAACATTGTGTGCAGCCGTGCTTTTGTGTGTAAGAGTGTGCATAAGGTACTCACAATCTCCCCTAAATATAGTCCTTCTGGATGGGAGCTGTTGTCTACGGCTCCTGCAGAAGAACTCGCAGCAGGCCTGATTTAATTGGTTGGTGAAGTCATTAACGGAACAGAAGCCCGAGCCGAATCGTGTGTGTCGGAACATGAGCACTCGTGTGTGCACGTTGGACCCTGTCAGTTTTAGGAAGGAACTTTGATCAGCAAACGTGTAGCAAACAAGAAGATAATAATGAACCTCCATGTTCGTCTGAGGCCTCCCTAAAATAGATTATTTCAAGTCGGATACATCGGAATCATATTTTTGGATGTTAGGCTAGCTCATTAATGCCCCCGGTATTGACTGAGCTCCAAACAAGCATATTGTCCTCATCACCAAAGAGTGTTTTTTCTTTGTTTAAACCATAACAGAGAAAAAACTTTCTTGCTCGATCAAAATGCGAGAATGTCCCAAATAAAAGGCAACAACATGGGCTACAGACCACGTTCGAGTAGTACATCGAGAACCCGGGCCAGGTTTTTGTGTCAGCGGGGGGGTGCAGGACGGGTTGCTGAGTTATCATTGAGTTGTTGAACGAGCAGCCAGTCAGTTGCTACGTGTTTCTATTTGTGTTTGAGTGTAGCCGTGCCGAGAGCACCTCACTCACTCACACACACACACACACACACACACACATGCACACACACACTCACTCCCCTTTCTCCAGCTTCCTCCATTGGCAGGATTTTGTGTCTTACAGCGGCGCACCTCGTCTAAAATGAAAAGCCTAACTGAGACCAAGGCATCCGCTCCATTCACTGTCATTGTGTTGCAGGGACAAGGAAACACAGAAGGGAGGCGAACACGGTGTGACGCAGGGCTCTGTAGCGGCCCTCCTAACTTTCCGCTACTTGTTGTTGTTGTTGTGTTTCCCACTGACGCGGCTTTTGTGTCGGCCTTCAACCGGCGGTGCGCTCGTGAAAGCAGATAAATGGATTAGCGGTGGCGAATATATGGGCGGGCATCCTTGAGAAAAGACAAACGAGATGTTTAAGCGAAGGAGGGGAGCGGTGGAAGGGCGAGGGAGAGGAAGCGAGAAAGACATTTGTGTTGTCGGACAACAAGGGGTCGAGTCTGTTGTGCTGCCAAAAAAGACAAGACAGTGATAAACTTTCCTCCCCATGCAGTCACCTTTCCCCCCTTCGGTCTCGCTGTCGCACACACACACACACACACACACGCACACACACAGTGTCACAATGCACAATGCAGCAGTAAAATGAATGGATTGCCACACTGTGACATGTCTCAGTTGCAGGGCGAGATAGTCCTTGTTCGCCAACAAAGGATGGTGGTCTTACGGGGGGGCACGGTCTGTGACAGAATGCTAAATTGTTTTAGGGTCAACAACTTATTGTCTTTGCATTGGCCATGATTTACATATCTCAGTATGTTTTAACAAGAAGCTTTTTAAACAGTTCATGTTCATTCCCTTTTTTAGTAGCATATTTGCTTGTTTTTATAATTAAACTAGAATTAAAAACATTCACCTATGAGGGAGTAAACAGTGTATTCAAGTTGGTAATTGTATGCATATCTACACCCCATAATCCCAAAGTGTTTTCAATCTATATTTATTTTAATTCATACATACAACAGCCCCCTCTTTTTTAATTTATGTTCTTTATTTTTTTTATCGTGGCCCAGGGCATGTAGGGAAGCAATGGCTGAAAGTGACAGCCTAATTATCAGCTCAAACCCCGCTCATTACGCATTAGACAATCTACCGTACATCCACTTACTAAATGAATAATTTTGTATATATTATGGAAACACAATATTATGGCCTGCAGCTAACGCCTTTGCTCAAACCTGAGGCTCTTTGACTACAAAAGAAATAAATGGGACACAGCGAGGTTATTTAATTTTCATCCCCCCCCCTTCCAAAAGCTGGCTGTGCAAATGGAGCGCGGAGGGGACTGTGAAATGTACACACCTGCCTTTTCCACCATGATATTAGACATCATTGTTGCCAAAGAACGTGTCAATGCATATTAGCTGAACCTGCCAAGGCTTGACTGGTCATCCCATTAGTGTTAATCTAATTTGGACTTGGCCATGTCACATAAACTGTCTTTTCAGCATAAAAAAACACATAAGTGAATATATATGCATACACGTTTGTTTTTTTTTACCTGTTTTATGTTTTTTTCAGTTGTATTCTGGTTATAAACTAGTTTTAAAGCAACTACAACCCTCCTCTGCTTCACAAAACCTTTAGTGACCTTTTGTCAATTTTTCATCCTTTACTCCTGGCTGTGTAAAAAAAGCAGCTTCCATTTAAGTGGCACAGATTTATGCACACATTTTTTTTTTTTACCTCACAGTCAGTCCTCTCAGTTTACAGAGCAGTCAAAGGAGGAAAAGTCACAGCTTTCGTCCTTCTGCCCGATGAGGTCATAACTTAGACATGTTTAAAGTCATCAAAATATTGGTCACTTTTGTAAATTATAACACAATGACAACGCACTTTTCCCTCAAATCAATAAAAAACAATCTTGCTACATACACTTTACAAATATACAAATTGCCTTTCTTTCTTTTTCAAAAAATATTATTGCAGGCAGAAAATAAATGCGTACTGCACATACTGTATATTCTTACTATAAATTGTTTGTTTTCTTCCTCATATGAGGACACATGGCTTTCCTCTCATATATATATATATATATATATATATATATATATATATATATATATATATATATATATATATATATATATATAAGTATAATATTTGAGAGTCACCTGCTTTTAACTAACAAGTAGACATTTTCAAAAAGTTTTAATCAAATTGTACCATTTGTTCATGATGATGTAAGGATTTTTTGACTCTGCAGGATGAATAATGATTTTGTCTCCTGCCTATAGAGGTCGCTGTAATATAGCAAAACAAATGTGATTTAGGCAACTAATTCATTTATCCACAGGAACAGTTTACTAATTATTCGGGAAATAAAACCCACAAATATAACTTAAAAAACGGAAAAACACCCCAGCTAAGGAGATGCACACAGAAGATATAGTTTTAATTTGTTTGTAGTGGAAGGAACATTCACGCAAAAAGTTTAAAGTGAGGCATTGCAAGCGCCAATAATTAAAAAAAGAATCATTAAATAAATAAAACGTGCAACCACAACACAGCTGTTTTTCCCATTTTAAACCCAACCACTTAATCAATACAGTATTTTGATGACCAAACCAGGAACTGATTTGTAGTCTACTAATCACTATGAGTCTCTGCACATATGACAGCATCCCAAACACACACACACACACACACACACAAACACACACACACACACACACACACACATATATATATATATATATATATATATATATATATATATATATATATATATATATATATATATATATATATATATATATATATATATATATATATATATATATATATATATATATATATATATATATAAATTATGTATCTTTGGATCGACTTTTCCCTCTGACAGATTAGATTTTAACCATTTGATTTTGTTTGGACTGGGCGTTCCCATATTATTACTTAATGACCTTCCCAGCTGCTCCTGTCCATTTACTGTCACCAGAAACCATCTGGACACTTATTAGCACCTCAATGGTTTTCCTCCCAAACTTGAATACAATTAGGCAGGCAAGCCAATGTTTTCCTTTAATTCCCACCCACATGATATAACATTAATAAGTAACTAGTTGGTTGTGATAATAATAATGACAATGGTAATAATAAACATAAAATAATAATGATAATAATATGGTTCATTTTAATTTCAATATTTAGTTTATTAGGCAAAATATACGATCTGGACAAACTCCTTCAACGTTTCCTATTTACAAATTTAAATCACATGATATTTACATTAAAGAAAATACACCAAACACAAGGTATAATAATAATAATAATAATAATAATAATAATAATAATAATAATAATAATAATAATAATAACAAAAGAAAAAGCCCACCAAAAATGCCCCAATCTGCGTGGGCATAGGGGTAGAGAGATAGATTAACATTATAGGCGCGATTAATGGTCTTCACAACAATAGTGGAATAATCCATCCATCCACAGGATATTACCAAATAACGCCATTTGCTCTGTTCAAGCTGCAAAGGCTGCGTCATAATTGTTCATTGTCCTTATTAGGGGGTGTACAGTCTTTTTGTGTTTGTTTTTTTCAAACACCAAAAAAAATAAAAATAAAAAAAAGAACAAATAATTAAGCCGAAGAGAGCGCAGTGAGGACCAGTTGTGTGGCGTCTTGTGGACTCCTTGCCCTGGAAGGCAGAGATGATCTAAATAAAGAAAACATGAATGTACATTATTAATAATAATAATAATCCGTATCTAATAATAGTAGTATTAGTAGTAGAAATAGTAGTAATAGTAATAATAATGATAGTATAGTAACAATGATAATGTGGAAAATCATCCTTCTCTAAATGCTGCCTCAAATAATGAATCAATTTCTAATCCAAATATTATTTATATTCCACATTAGGGAGTAATGGGTGGTTATTTTGTACTTGAAACAGAGGTAAAGCTTTTGTTTTTTTTTCCTTTCCTCTTTCTGTGAGAGCGCTCCCCCGGGCTCCGGGGGACTCCCAGGGGTCTTTAGCGAAAGCACAGCCCAGACAGAGCCCGTTTTACTCGGTGACTTGATAAGTAGCCACACTATCCCCGCAGGGGGAGGAATTAAAGGGGGTGTGGGATGAGAGTCAAGACCCCTGTCACTCGCCAAGCAAACTGTGCTTTATTTATATGACTATTTTTCCCCCCCCATTTAACTATATTTGCTGGGGTAGATATAGCGGGGATGTATTATTCATAATTCAAATGTATTAATTACACAATATTTCTTTCGTGCAAATTTTCTTTTTTATTGCAACATTTAAAAAATACATTTTGCAAATTAAAATAAATTATGAATAATACAAATGTAATAAAAACGTACCTGTCATGGATTGGTCGAAAAGAAGGCTTGAGGGTGGGTGTTGGAGGAGAATCACATCTTAGACCATTTTCGTGTTCTATAAGGGAATAAATAATAAACAATATTCACAACACTTATTTTGTGTCACTATAATTATGAATAATGAATTATTTAATTTTTGAGCAGATATGAAAGTTGTGTACCTATGTGTTTGGGGCTGTCCATGGGGGTCTTGCTGTCGTGGCCGAGGGCCACCGCAGCTGCAGCCGGGGACACCACCACTGACGTCGGCGTGGGCTGCTGCTCTCGGGCCGCCTGCAAGTGCTGGTTCTGGTTCTGATGATGGTGGTGGTGGTGGTGATGATGGTTCCCCTGCAGGAAGGACCTCACGTTCAGCAGGGAGTTCTGACCCAGAAAAGCTCCGTTCGTCCAGTTGTGGAACTTTCCAATCTGGCAGGTGTACAGTCCGTGGCTGGGGAGGAAGGCCGGGTGGGTCTGGATTTGCGGACCCGAGGGGGAGGTGGGTTTCTGGGATGCTGAGTCCGGCGTGGTGGCGGTTTCTGCCAAGGACCAAATTTTGGGTTTATTGCTGGAGGGCAAGGGGAAGCCTCCAGGTGGGGACAAAACTCTGGTGGTGTTGTTGGGGCTTTCTAATTTGCAGCCTGCGTGGGCGGAAATGGCGCTCTTGGTTTTGTCCAAGGCCTCCTGGGCCTGCAGGGTGAAGGCCTGTCTTTTCTCCAACGCGTCCTGCAGCTCCCCCGCGCCGCCCCCCTGGCCCCCCTCCGTGGACTTATCGTCGTCGTCTTCGTTGCTCTGATCCCCGTCGTTATCGTCGATTTTGTCGATGTCTATGCTCTCCAGGTCGATCTCCTCGTCGTCCTCGTTCTTCTCGGCCTCGTCCCCGCTGCCGAACAAGTTGCCGTCCTCGCCGTCCTCCTTGCTCCTGCTGCCCCACGTCACCTTGTTCTCCTTCTTCAGCCTCCGCCTGGCGTTGGCGAACCAGGTGGAGACCTGGGTCAGGGTCATCTTGGTGATGATGGCCAGCATGATCTTCTCGCCTTTGGTGGGGTAAGGGTTCTTCCTGTGCTCGTTGAGCCAGGCCTTGAGGGTGCTGGTGCTCTCCCGGGTGGCGTTCTTGGGCCTGGCCGGGTCCCCGTACTGGAACTGGCCGTACGGGTAGAAGGCAGGGGAGGTGTGGGCCGCGAAGCTGGCAGGATGCACGCCAGGACTGTCCTTCAGGTCGTATTGGGATCCCTTTAGAAAATGCATATCAATATGTCAGTTTAAAAAAAAAAAAAAAATAAATAAAAAAAAAAATATATATATATATATATATATATATATATATATATATATATATATATATATATATATATATATATATATATATATATATATATATATATATATATATATATATATATATATATATATATATATATATATATATATATATACACACACTATAGCACGTGCTAACTTTACTTTTGTGTCTGTAAATAATAACCTCATAATTACTGTGTAGAGTCAGACAACAATGTCAATAATGGTCTGTCAGATTTCCATCCAGTCTACTGGACATTGAATATTGTAGAGTGTTTTTTATTTAATTTATTTTTATACAAGTTGTTATGATTGTTTTAATTTTATTTCTGCTTTTATTTCTTTTATTTGGGTTTTATTGTTGTATGGATTCTTTTTTCTGTGATATGGATCCCCCTGGGTCTGAAATAAAATGACTACTACTACTACTGTGCAATTAGTAGAACCAACTTTTACAGTTTGTGTGTCAATTAGCCATTTGTGTTATTATTTTTTTCTAGTTAAAAAGAATTGTCTTTTTCTAAACAAGTCATTTCTGAAACAGCCTCCTGAATATTAAACAATTCCCCCACTTTCTGCAGTTTTAAAAATGCATATGCCATCATTCCTAAAAAAATTCCCAGTCGTATTGTCACTTTAAGTATTTTTCTAATTTAAATGTTTAAATGTATACCATATTAAACTATTGTATGCAATATCTTATATATTCCGGCTAATTTATTATAGTGCATTGTCTTAAATAAAATGTTTGGTGTGTGTTAAATTATGAATCATGGCAGTAAAAAAATAAAATAAAAACAATTATTATAAAATATTATGTTCAATCTTCGTGCATAATATTGTGTTTAGTAAAAGGCAAGCTTTTTATAGAGCACAATTCAAATTATGAATCATGGCAGTAAAAAAAAAAAAAAGATACAATATTAATTTCAATCTTCTTGCCTAATATTGTGTTTAGTAAAAGGCAAGTTTTTTATAGAGCACAATTCGTTGCACAAGACCATTCAAAAAGTGATTTACAGATACATAACAATTACAAGAAGGCACATGAATACAAATAAAATCTTCATAGCTAAATAAAAACATGCACAACTACATGTTGGTGACTTGTGTTGATTAAATAATTTAATACTGATTTTCTATTCTATTTTTTTTTTTCATTTGTGAAGGAATAACACAGAAAGGAGAAGTTTTTTTTTTTTTTTTTAATCTGTCACACACACCTCAGACTTGTATGTCACACACACCTTAGACTTTTATACCGTTTAACACAAATACCTCCTGCATTGTAATCAATTTAGAATGGCAGCAAGTTCAATTTATAACAACAACAACGTTTTAAAACTTACCATTTGTGAGAAAAGTGCCAGGTCCGCGCTGGTGTAAGGTAAGAATGCACTGTAGTTGTGCGCGTACGGGTTGGCGTACATGCCCAGCACGGACGTGACCGCCGCCGCGGTGGCTGTCGGACTGCCTCCGATTTCGGTGCTCCCTCCACGGGAAGAAGGCGTCAGCACTCCCGGCCTCTCGCTCCCGTACACCGCCTGCGAGGCGCTTAAGTACTGCGGGTAGCCTAGCTGTGGGAAAGACATGTTCCACCGCCGGGTTGACGCACAACTCGGAGCGTCCACAATCTATTTAAAAAAAGTGGAAACAAACAACAAACCCAGGGATGAAAAAAAAAAAAAAAAAAGCGAGAGCTGCTGAGGCTGACACGCAGAGGAAACACTTCGCTCTTTTTAAATCTCGGCTTCCTCTCTCTGGTTTTTTGGGGGTTGCGCAAAAGTCCGCTTGGATGTGATGTGATCACCAATTGCGCACAGACTGACGGGCCAGGCCCTGAGGTCTCCAGGCTGATCTCTCAGATACAATTTGAAGTTGAAGCTTTGATTGGCATCCTCTACTTGAGCCGACAAGCTCCTCCTCGTTTGGAGCAATGTGGGATAATGTGAATATGGAGTGAGCGCACATTGGCTGAGGCCTCACTCTCTCTCTCTCTCTCTCTCTCTCTCTCTCTCTCTCTCTCTCTCTCTCTCTCTCTCTCTCTCTCTCTCTCTCTCTCTCTCTCTCTCTCTCTCTCTCTCTCTCTCTCTCTCTCTCTCTCTCTCTTGCACACACACACACACACACACACACACACACACACACACACACACACACACACACACACACACACACACACACACACACACACACACACACACACACACACTCTCTCTCTCTCTCTCTCGCTCTCCGCCCGTGTTTGGACTTATTGTATGTTAAATGTTCAAGCTTTAGAATCCATTCAACGAAGGCTTTGATTGTTGTATGACAACCTGTCGACGCGATTTTACAGCTGTCCGACACCAGGGGAAGTAAACCCGTCAGAGGAAAGGAACTTGCCTTGAATAGATTTCAATTGTAATTAACGGCATTTTTTTTTTTATTTGCTGATTAGTTTAATTCCTGACATCTAATTTCCAACTGTCATTTTTCCCGAGGTGTCCCTTCCCTATCGATTTTTTAAAATAAATAAATAAAATAAAATAATAAAAAACATTAATTCACACCTAACGCGCATTTGTCTGTTATTTTACGATTTGTTATTATGAACTTCTGCAGTTTCCCTTTGATTTCATAATGGTTTAATCAACAAATTCTTCCCTCCGCCCTCTCTCACTCTCTCCATCTGTGTGTGTTTTGTGGACTTAAACCAGATTGTTGTTGTCCTTTGTAACAGCAGAGCCACTTCACTTTTTTTTCCCTCTGTCTTTGAAAAGGAATGAGGAAAAGGCTGCAGAGAGACACCACCAGGCTGCAAAGTCCATTCAAGTCCCTGCAAAAAGAATGAGCCTTGCAGATTTAATTTACAATACAGACAAAAAAAAAACACATCTACATTTTAGGACAAGTTAAATCTATGTGAATAATCACAAAAACATATTTCATTAATTATGTGCATACGCAGATTAATCATGCAATTTAATATTGTCAATGATCAAACCAATTCATGCAAAGATGAGTGAGGAGGAAAATTGCAATTCAAATACCTTCAATAAAACTTTACCAAATACGTTTTAAGCAAATAAATGTAGTGGATTCAAGTACACCAATTTAAAAAAATGTTCCAGTGACATTCTGACAATACATTTGCGTTCAAATACTGGGCTATTTTTTTATGGTTATTTAACTATTGACTTGTGATTAATCATGATTAATCCAAATTCAAAAGTGTTATTAATCTGAAAAAAATAAATAATAATGTGATATACAGAAAACAAATACAAAAAAAAAAAAGATAATTAAAAATAAAATAAATAAAATAAATAAAAAAACATATATATATATATATATATATATATATATATATATATATATATATATATATATATATATATATATATATATATATATATATATATATATATATATATATATATATATATATATATATATATATATATATATATATATATATATATATATATATATATATATGTGTGTGTGTGTGTGTGTGTGTGTGTGTGTGTGTGTGTGTGTTTGCCTTAGGTTTTTTTTCTGTATATTACAACTATTGTGTTGTAAAAAAAAATCATAAAACTAACAAAATCTCCAAATTAGATGATTAAAAGTATCTGTGCTGTCACATCATTATTTTTTCCAGATCAATAATATTGTGACAGCACAGATGCATTTTTCAGAAAATTTCCAGCTGAAAAAAATAAAGTGCAGACTAACCTCTTCCTTTCCTTTGCTCTCCTCTCCTGGGAGTTCATGTTTTAACACTTCTGTATATTTTTTTTTTGTCGCATTTGATTCCTTATAGTGCCCACCACCTCCCAAGTCAAAGAGGGTTTTTTTCTGCAGATCGAGATTTAAAACCTTTAACGACTGCAAGCCCAAGAAGTCAGTATAGATTTTGATCTTGCACCAGATGGCTCCGAGTGGATATTGCCGTGCGCCGAGGATCTGTTAAAAAATATCTGAGGGGCACTGATGTTAATCTGGGTAACACATCAGAAAGAAGGGAGGAATGGCAATTGCGATAACCCGCTGCAATGTGCGCAGGAGTGGGGGGCTGTGGAGGTGGTACTGGAGAGTTCCCATGCACTTGGCTTTAGAATAAAGAACCACCTTACAAATTACAAAAGGCCACTAAAATTAAATACAAAATAAATAAATAAAATATTCATTAACCACAATATATTTTTCATGCACACACATTGCAAAGACGAGGCCACTTAGCATCAATGCAGCAAATCCTGCTGATTCTCATATCTGATATATTTTTATCATGTAAATCTACAGGAGGCTCTTCATTAGCTGCTATGCCTTAATGGGCCACATCCAGAGATATTATAGGCCTACTCAGCATGGGATACTTCTTATCAGAGCAGCATCCCCATGTCACTTGAAATTATTCCTAACTTAATCTCATATCTCGGTTAGAATCTGACTCAAATCGCACTTTATCATTTAAAATGAAGGAGCGTAAAGTCTGTTTTAGTACAATAGAGAGCTTTTTCTTGACTACTTCATGTGGAAGTATCAATAAAAAAGCAGTGGCAGTTTTTCAACGACTCATATGGTGCTGTGTTCCTACCCCATGAAGACATTCGACACAGTATACCAGGGCTATTCAACTGGCAGCCCGGGGGCCAAATCCGGCCAAGAATGATACCATACTGGTCCCCTGTGTGCAGCAAATCAAATGTAATGCAAACAATAGAGTGCTCCTGTTGGAACTTGGACTGGTGAACAACTCACAAAAATTTACATTTAAACACTTATAATGGCCAGCGTACACTGCAATGGACACATGTATTTTGCAAAACAGGGCAATTTTATTTTTTAATGTATATTTATGATCTAGCTGATGTATATTTGTAATTTAATATATTTAAATGTATGCTGATGATGTTATCATTTGTATTCATGGTGATGATACTATTGTTATATAATTATTACATAATATTCAACACAAAAATTATATTCAGTAGGCAACAAGTATAGACATTAAATATTTAATGTGTTTTTGGGAGGGGAGGAACTTGAACTAGTCTCTCATTTTAAATATATATGTGTTATTATATATATATATATATATATATATATATATATATATATATATATATATATATATATATATATATATATATATATATATATATATATATATATAGACTCAAATTTGTCATCTAAGAAACACATTAAAAGTCAGGAACACAGTTAATTTTAATTGACTATATTTTAAACAAATCTGGTCATTCTTAGCTGATGCAGCAACAATACATTATATATTCACTGTATGGTTATGTTAGTTACAATATGGTACTTCAAATATCTCAAATGTATTATTACAACATGTTCGAAAAAGGAAAAGGAAGCAGCAGAGCTTATTTTACCCTAAATCTATTCTATTTCATAGCAATTTCTAACAAGTTTCTTTGTTTACTTGCTGTGCTCAATCTGTAATACAATGTATCATAAATACACAAATATTAATCAATAAAGTAATAAATGAAAAAAATAAATAAATTAATAAATAGTTACAATTAAGTTGTGATTCACATAATGAAATGAATAAGAATATAACATTTTTGATACAGTTAAAGAGGTTTATCAAGATTATTCTTCCTTACTTTGTAAACATTTGAACACACTTAAACTGGATTATATTTACGGATGAGAATCGACATGCGGTTCTTGTTCAGAACCGGTTCCAAGTGTATTAAATCCTCAGAATCATTTGTCATTTTTTCAAACGGTTCCCTTCACGATTCTTCCGGGTGGGGATGACGTCGTTACGCAACGTAAAATCGATAAAAGCACCGTTAAGGAACTGAATTGTTAAGCATAATCGAAAGTGGAAACGAAACCGGTAAAATCGTATCAATTCCCATTTGTAGAAGATGGCGGCGCATGGGTATGCTGCGGCTCACTAATGCTCTTGGGAGTGTAGAGCGATTTGGCAAAAAACACCCGTCATTTCTGTCAATTTCATGGCTGGCTCAAAGCGTGGACACTCTGTGATCACATATGACCGACAGACAATTCTGGATGTGGATGGATCGGGTCGTTATAGACTGAAAGATGCATGTACGGTGGACCTCCTCGCTAGCATGGGAATACTTCGTGGGCTACATCGAGCGGCCTTTGTAGCAGCGGAGTCAAGTTCTAGCGGTGACCGCCAATGGAGACGACATAAGCGGTGCGAGCGGAAGCAGAAGCGGGGATGCCGAGCGGGGCTAACAACAAAGAGAAAAGCTAACCAAAGAAGCGTGGAGTCTCCGGGTGAGAAGCCATTTAAACTAGAACTAGCCGGCGTCAGGCTGGATAATCCCTGCACACATAGCAATTCTCTTAGAATAAAACACAACTCACATAATGTTTTTTCTTTTGTGACCGTGTCAGAGGCAGACATACATTGTACTGAGGTAGTTAACTATGATGCGTTCAGTTTATCGCAACATCAAGCAAACAATCTGAATATCCCCGTCGTATCAATTCCTAGATATGGTCGAAACTATTTAAAGTGCAATACGCATAATAAACGCACATTATTAATATTGCTACTTCGGATAATTTCAATAAACAATCCTCAAAACAGCCCACTACCTATAATATGGGCTTTTTAAACATAAGATCATTATCTTCCAAAACGTTGTTAGTTAATGAAGTCATTAGAGACAACAAACTTGACGTCGTTGGTCTCGCCGAGACCTGGCTCAAACCAGACGATTTTTTTGCGCCAAATGAGGCATCTCCTCCTAACTATACCAATACACATGTTGCCCGACCTCTTAAAAGGGGAGGGGGTGTCGCACTGATATACAATGAAAACTATAATCTTACACCTAACCTAAATAATAAATATAACTCGTTTGAGGTGCTCACTTTGAGGTTTGTCACACCGCTGCCTCTCCACCTGGCTGTTATTTACCGCCCCCCTGAGCCCTATTCGGACTTCATCAGTGAATTCTCAAGGTTTTTTGCTGATCTAGTGACGCACGCCGACAATATAATCATAATGGGGGACTTTAATATCCATATGAATACCCCATCGGACCCTCCATGCGTGGCGCTCCAGACTATAATTGATAGCTGTGGTCTTACACAAATAATAAATGAACCCACGTATCGCAACGGTAATACGATAGATCTAGTGCTTGTCAGGGGTGTCACCACCTCTAAAGTTACGACACTATTCCAGTACACTAAAGTAATGTCCGATCATTACCTTATAAAATTCGAAGTTCTGACTCATTGTCAACAAACTAATAATAATAATAATAACTACTATAGCAGCCGCAACATTAATGCTGCCACAACGACGACTCTTACTGACCTACTGCCTTCGGTAATGGCGCCATTCCCAAATTATGTGGGCTCTATTGATAACCTCACTAACAACTTTAATGACGCCCTGCGCGACACCATTGATAGTGTAGCACCGCTAAAGCTAAAAAGGGCCCCTAAAAGGCGTACCCCATGGTTTACAGAAGAAACTAAAGCCCAGAAATTATCATGTAGAAAGCTGGAACGCAAATGGCGTGCGACTAAACTTGAGGTTTTCCATCAAGCATGGTGTGATAGTTTAATAACTTATAAACGCATGCTTACCTCAGCTAAAGCTAAATATTACTCAAATCTCATCCACCTCAACAAAAATGATCCTAAATTTCTGTTTAGTACAGTAGCATCGCTAACCCAACAAGGGACTCCTCCCAGTAGCTCCACCCACTCAGCAGATGACTTTATGCATTTCTTTAATAAGAAAATTGAAGTAATTAGAAAAGAGATTAAAGACAATGCATCTCAGCTACAACTGGGTTCTATTAACACAAATACGACTGTATATACGACGGATACCGCCCTCCAAAATAGTTTCTCTCTCTTTGATGAAATAACATTGGAGGAATTGTCAAAATGTGTAAATGGGACAAAACAAACAACATGTGTACTTGACCCAATTCCTGGGAAACTTATCAAGGAGCTTTTTGTATTATTAGGTCCATCAGTGTTAAATATTATAAACTTATCACTTTCCTCTGGTACTGTTCCCCTAGCATTCAAAAAAGCGGTTATTCATCCTCTACTCAAAAGACCTAACCTCGATCCTGATCTCCTGGTAAACTACCTTCCGTTTATCTCGAAAATCCTCAAAAAAATTGTAGCACAGCAGCTAAATGAACACTTAGCGTCTAACAATCTCTGTGAACCTTTTCAGTCCGGTTTCAGGGCAAATCACTCTACGGAGACAGCCCTCGCAAAAATGACTAATGATCTATTGCTAACGATGGATTCTGATGCTTTATCTATGTTGCTGCCTCTTTATCTTAGCGCCGCTTTCGATACTGTTGATCATAATATTTTATTAGAGCGTATCAAAACGCGTATTGGGATGACAGACTTAGCCTTGTCTTGGTTTAACTCTTATCTTACTGACAGGATGCAGTGTGTCTCCCATAACAATGTGACCTCGGACTATGTTAAGGTAACGTGCGGAGTTCCCCAGGGTTCGGTTCTTGGCCCTGCACTCTTTAGTATTTACATGCTGCCGCTAGGTGACATCATACGCAAATACGGTGTTAGCTTTCACTGTTATGCTGATGACACCCAACTCTACATGCCCCTAAAGTTGACCAACACGCCGGATTGTAGTCAGCTGGAGGCGTGTCTTAAAGAAATTAAACTATGGATGTCCGCTAACTTTTTGCAACTCAACGCTAAGAAAACGGAAATGCTGATTATCGGTCCTGCTCAACACCGACATCTATTTAATAATACCACCTTAACATTTGACAACCACACAATTAAACAAGGCGACTCGGTAAAGAATCTGGGTATTATCTTCGACCCAACTCTCTCGTTTGAGTCACACATTAAGAGTGTTACCAAAACGGCCTTCTTTCATCTCCGTAATATCGCTAAAATTCGTTCCATTTTGTCCACAAGCGATGCTGAGATCATTATCCATGCGTTCGTTACATCTCGTCTCGATTACTGTAACGTTTTATTTTTTGGCCTCCCTATGTCTAGCATTAAAAGATTACAGATGGTACAAAATGCGGCTGCTAGACTTTTGACAAAAACAAGAAAGTTTGATCATATTACGCCTATACTGGCTCACTTGCACTGGCTTCCTGTGCACCTAAGATGCGACTTTAAGGTTTTACTACTTACGTATAAAATACTACACGGTCAAGCTCCTGCCTATCTTGCAGATTGTATTGTACCATATGTCCCGGCAAGAAATCTGCGTTCAAAGAACTCCGGCTTATTAGTGATTCCCAGAGCCCAAAAAAAGTCTGCGGGCTATAGAGCGTTTTCTATTCGGGCTCCAATACTATGGAATGCCCTCCCGGTAAAAGTTAGAGATGCTACCTCAGTAGAAGCATTTAAGTCTCATCTTAAAACTCATTTGTATACTCTAGCCTTTAAATAGACTCCCTTTTTAGCCCAGTTGATCTGCCGTTTCTTTTATTTTCTTTTCTACTCTGCTCCCAGCGGGGTGGACCGCTAGCCTGTCCATCAGATGGGGACATCTCTACGCTGCTGACCCGTCTCCACTCGGGATGGTTCCTGCTGGCCCCACCATGGACTGGACTTTCGCTGATGTGTTGGACTTTCACAATATTATGTCAGACCCACTCGACATCCATTGCTTTCGGTCTCCCCTAGAGAGAGGGGGGGGGTTACCCACATATGCGGTCCTCTCCAAGGTTTCTCATAGTCATTCACATCGACGTCCCACTGGGGTGAGTTTTCCTTGCCCGTATGTGGGCTCTGTACAGAGGATGTCGTTGTGGCTTGTACAGCCCTTTGAGACACTTGTGATTTAGGGCTATATAAATAAACATTGATTGATTGATAATCATATTAGTGCATTATTTGACTTCTTATCTTAATCCATCCATCCATCCATCCATTCATCCATTTTCTACTTCCATAATTTAAATCCACATACTGATACTTCTTCCATATTGAGTACTACTTGAAAACGTGGTATTTGCCACTATTTAAAAAATACATTGAACATATACAATCGTGCTCATAAGTTTACATACCCTGGGAGAATTTATGATTTCTTGGAGAATATGAATGTTAACACAAAAACCTTTCGTCCACTCATGCTTAATGGTTGTGTGAAGCTATTTATTGGAAAACAACTGTGTTTACACTTTTTAAATCAAAATGACAAAAGAAAGTACCCAAATAAACCTGATCAAAGGTTTACATACCCCAGTGACTTTGATCTGATGACATGCACAAAAGTTGACACAAACAGGTTTGAATAGCTAATCAAAGTTCCAATCCTCACCTGTGACATGTTTGTTTGTAGTTAATGTGTGTGTATAAAAAAGGTCAGTGAGTTTCTGGGCTTCTGACAGACCATTGCATCTTTCATCCAGTGCTGCACTGATGTTTCTGGATTCTGAGTAATGGGGAAGGCAAAATAATTGTCAAAGGATCTGCGAGAAAAGGTAATTGAACTGCATAAAACAGGAAAGGGGTATAAAAAGGTATCCAATGAATTGAGAATGCCAATCAGCAGTGTTCAAACGCTGATTAAGAAGTGGAAAATGAGGGATTCAGGTAGACCAGCAAAGATTTCAGCCACAACTGCAAGGAAAGTTGTTCGAGGTGCAAAGAAAAATGCACAAATAACTTCAGCTGAAATACAGGACTCTCTGAAAAATTGTGGTGTGGCTGTTTCAAGATGCACAATAAGGAGGCACTTAAAGAAAAATGGGCTGCATGGTCGAGTCGCCAGAATAAAGCCATATCTGCGCAAATGTCACAAAGTATCCCGCTTACATTACGCCAAACAGCATAGAGACAAGCCTCAAAACTTCTGGAACAAAGTAATTTGGAGTGATGGCTTTCTTTTGGCGACTCGACCATGCAGCCCATTTGTCTTTAAGTGCCTCCTTATTGTGCATCTTGAAACAGCCACACCGAAATTTTTCAGAGAGTCCTGTATTTCAGCCGAAGTTATTTGTGCATTTTTCTTTGCATCTCGAACAATTTTCCTGGCAGTTGTGGCTGAAATTTTTGCTGGTCTACCTGAATCCCTCATTTTCCACTTCTTAATCAGCGTTTGAACACTTCTGATTGGCATTCTCAATTCCATGGACATCTTTTATACCCCTTTCCTGTTTTATGCAGTTCAATTACCTTTTCTCACAGATCCTTTAACAATTATTTTGCCTTCCCCATGACTCAGAATCCAGAAACATCAGTGCAGCACTGGATTAAAGATGCAATGGTCTGTCAGAAGCCCAGAAACTCACTGACCTTTTATACACACACATTAATTAAAAACAAACATGTCACAGGTGAGGATTGGAACCTTGATTAGCCATTCAAACCTGTTTGTGTCAACTTTTGTGCATGTTATAAGATCAAAGTCACTGGGTTATGTAAACTTTTGATCAGGGTCATTTGGGTACTTTCTTTTGTCATTTTGATTTAAAAAGTGTAAACACAGTTGTTTGCCAATAAATAGCTTCACACAACCATTAAGCATGAGTGGAAGAAAGGTTTTATGTTATCATTCATATTCTCTGAAGAATGGCCAAGAAATCATAAATTCTACCAGGGTATGTAAACTTATGAGCACAACTGTATATATTGGAGCAATTACGATATTTGACAGTAAACCTTCTTATCACCACTCTATGTTTTAGACAATATGTTTAGATACCATATAAGAAAACTTAGTATTCAAAAGTGCTATTTTCTTTTTGGACAAGCTCCCACCACTGCTATACAGCCACACATCCATAAAAGAAAATCTACAGGACTTGGCACCAGGTCAGATATTGTGAGGTGCAACACAGACAAACTAAAACTAAAAGGTTACAGGCAAACCAAATATGCAAACATTATTAACCTACAGTATTTTAAAGCTGTAGCTATATGCTTGTGTTTTCATTAGTGCTGCCAAATAACAATTAAAGTTAAAGTTAAAGTAGTAGATAGTCACACACTCTAGGTGTGGTGAAATTACCCTCTTTATATGACCCATCCCCTTGTTCCACCCCTTGGGAGGTGAGGGGAGCAGTGAGCAGCAGCGATCACCGCACTCGGGAATCATTTTGGTGAGTTTGTGATTTTGGTGATTACATTGCTGAATCAGATTAATCACAATTCTTTATTTGGATTAAACATGATTAATCACAGGTTATTACTTGCATGCATAATTTAAATTAACTAAAGAAAAGACTCCAATATTTGGATACTTATGCAATATTATTGTTAGAATATCATGCAGAAACATTTTTAATTATTTTATTTGAATGAACGTCATTTATTAGTTTTAGCTAGATTCCTGTCAGGGTGTATTTTGAAGTAAAATTTGCCAGCGATCAGTCTCCTGATCTTTGCACTGACGTGTCCTTTGGCCTGCACTCACAATAAGGCAACTTGCTCGACCTTTCAGGTAACTATCCACGCTTATGTAAAATAAACATAAGTAGTCAAAATAAATGGCGTGAATAGATGATTAATGTGATATTTTATATGTTTAATCACATCAGGTAACTTAGTTATGTTTGACAGCCCTATATTTTTTAAATCAATTTTTATTGTGTTATTTATTTTACCGCTGTGTGAGTCTATTTTTATATTGAGTGACTGCGATTGCTTTGCTATAATAAAACCTATTTACCCAACATGTGTTATTGTGTTAATCAATGTGCGTCGTCTCTTTTAATAAATAAACAAACAAAGTCACTGAAGAGTTATATTAACATATAAATGACAACCGTTAAAATAAATGTAAGCAACAATGATTTTTTTTTCCTTCGATCCAAAAAGACATGAACCCGTGCCATAAAAAATGACCTGTGAGCAAAAACATAGACTTAAATGACTTGAATAGAAGTCACAGTGAACCTGTGTTACAATAACAGCAGTTATGTTGACGGTTGGCTACCACCGCAGAGGTCAAGGGTGTCTATGTGAACTAATAACTGTGGTGAAAGATACTCCTTTCCTGCCTCTGGGAGTGCCAAAGTTGAGAAAAGGTTAAGAATCTGCAGAATGTCCCTTTTGTGTCTTTTGCGTAGATTATCAAATTAAGTGTTGAAACCAAAACTCCTTTTCCCTCAAAGGAGAGGAGATTAGATGATAATGAATTGAACATCACAACTTGTTAGCACGTACATAGTGTACTTTTATCTACAACAGACTCCCCAAACTGCGTCACAGCTTTCAAGTAAGAGAAGCAGTGGTCTTACTGTGAGATATTTGATACACAGACAACTGTACCACACCTATAGGTAAGGAAACTAGGAATTTCCTGGCTCATAAAAGGAGGCCTATTCTGGGTCTCATAAGGTCACGACAGTGTTTACTTGACAGCCAAACACTTGGATGGCTGTCGTTCCCCTCTGGGCGCTAATCTTTGCCAATTTGCATGATGCTTTACAATGTTTGGAGGGTGTGTGGTACTGCAACAAGTTATTTTTAATCCAAATTTCCTTTTGCAATTGCAAATGCTATAAAGAAATGCAGAGCAATGCTTTCGCAAGGCGGAATCATCAAAAATATTAATGCTTCAAATTCATAGACTTATAGATTAATACACTAATTTGAGACTATAAAAAAGCCTCCTAAAAGTTGTGTGCCGTATAGGAGTGATATGATTGGTGGTATCATCATTAAAACATGTTGGAAACAATTGCCATGTGAGGTATAATACTGGAAGATCCTGGGTTTGATCCTGCGCTCGGGATCTTGCTGTGTGGAGTTTGTATGTCCTCCTCGTGACTGCGTGGGTTCCCTCCGGGTACTCCGGCTTCCTCCCACCTCCAAAGACATGCACCTGGGGATAGGTTGATTGGCAACACTAAATTGGCCCTAGTGTGTGAATGTGAGTGTGAATGTTGTCTGTCTATCTGTGTTGGCCCTGCGATAAGGTGACGACTTGTCCAGGGTGTAGCCCGCCTTCCGCCCGAATGCAGCTGAGATGGACTCCAGCGACCCCCCGCGACCCCGAAAGGGACAAGCAGTAGAAAATGGATGGATGGAAGATATATATTAGGTGACCACAGATGACGCGCTAGCTGTTCAAAGTCGGGACCCAGGGTGGACCCCTCATCTGTGAATCAGTTGGAGACGTCTCTGCGCTGCTGACTTGTCTCCACTCAAGATGATCCCCTGCTGGCCCCACTATGGACTGGACTCTCGGGGGTTCCCCTCCAAGGTTTCTCATTGTATCCCATTGGGTTGAGTTTTTTTCTTGCCCTGAAGTGACAATCCTTTTTAGTTTCTCATAAAGGCCAACTTATAGTCTACTAAAGCATTTTGCACATATTTTGTTCCTTTGAGACACTTGTGATTTAGGGCTATATAAATAATCTTTGATTGATTGATATTTGTTCTTGGACTGACTGTAGTCAATTGATAAATACCGATGGGATGTGAGTCCTTCTGACATGTTATTTTCTTCCTATATGTCATAATCACAAATCAGTATACGTACCTCAATTTTAAGGTCAAATATCAGGTAATTTTTGGTACAGTAAGGGAACAAAATGCTAAATTCTCAGTTTTTGTGTGAATAGCAGTAAAGAGTTTTAAAATGGGGGACGGCGTGGCGAAGTTGGTTGAGTGGCCGTGCCAGCAATCGGAGGGTTGCTGGTTACTGGGGTTCAATCCCCACCTTCTACCTTCCTAGTCACGTCCGTTGTGTCCTTGGGCAAGACACTTCACCCTTGCTCCTGATGGCTGCTGGTTAGCGCCTTGCATGGCAGCTCCCGCCATCAGTGTGTGAATGTGTGTGTGAATGGGTGAATGTGGAAATACTGTCAAAGCGCTTTGAGTACCTTAAAGGTAGAAAAGCGCTATACAAGTATAACCCATTTATCATTTATTATCATTTATAAAATGGAAAGTAACAACTTCAAACTGCTGGCAGGTAGATCTCCAATAAATACATTTCGCAAATGAAAAAATAAATAAATAAAATCATGTGACTTCAGGCTAAGCTATCTTAACAAAATACTGACATGTTTGTATAATAGGGGACCAAGCAGATTAGTGAAATATCTCATTATTAATTAATATATAGTATGATATATCAGTATACATCATATACTGTATATATAATATGTAAATATTACATAAATGTTATATTTTACATTGCTACTACAGTACATTTTTAGTCGACTTTATACCTGCATTATCCTTTCCATCCTTACACTTTCCATCCTTTGTACCTTAGCTACTGTGTGGAACAATTTCCCTTGTGGATCATTAAAGTTTGTCTAAGTCTAAGTCTATATCATATTTAGAATGCAAAGGGACGATAAAAATGGGGTTGCAGGCTGAAAATGGGCCCTGGTCCGCACTTTGGACACCACTGTTCAGCAGCCTGCTTTGCATACTATGTGTCCCTGAGTCGCAAGTATAGAAAGATTGTAAATATGATATTAGGAAGTTTTCCTCCCAAAAAGGACTGTGACGGATAAACAACACTTTTTGTGATGAAACGGGGGGTGATTCAGGTTTGCGGATCTTATATAAAAAGTGGTCAACCTGACTGCTGGATTCCTAAATGTTAAATCAGAATCAGTAAAGTTGCATGACAGGTACTCTGACCACCAAATTGAGGAAAAGCTTCTTTCTGGAAGTTACGTTTTATTGTTTTATGGAATATTTCCTAATTTCATTGACAATTAGCATTAAAGCCCATTACCAGGGTAAACAGACACCGCTTACGGAATACAATGTTGGCCATTCGTAGCAATATTACTGCATTCATTGAAGATGCAATGTATTGTCTAAACTCTAAAACACATTTAATCAATCAATCATTCAAACTTTATTTATATAGCCCTTAATCACAAATGCCTAATGGAGCTGATTCAAGACTTATACACTTGAACTGACTTCATTGAGGTTAAGTATCTGATGTAGCCAATACTCTGCACTTCACTTAAACCACAACACTTCATTATTATTGAGGAGAAAAGTTAAACTTATTCTGCCTTTTTAGTGCATAAGACAACAACCAAGGATCCGACTTTTTCCTCCCCAGGGGCATTCTCAGGGGTGGGTAATGAACGGGTGCGCCCAGATTTTGATGTGGTTAGGGGCCAAGGGGAGAGAAATGTGAGAAGGGGTGTTAATTGTTTTGGCTCTTTGCTGGGGAAACATATCAACATTAGATCTAATGGAGGTTAAAGACTCTCAATGCCATAGGGGCTGAAGCTAATGAATAGCGATGACTAGCCAAGGAGAGAAAGAAAGCTAGAGTGAGAGCTATAGTGAGAGAGACCAAAGCAGTGATTATTTGCATTGAACATTTGCTGTTGGTTTTTAAATGTTGTAGGTACGTTGAGTTTTACTGCAATATCAGCCAAGTGGATAATTATGAAATAAGCCATGGAATTTTTTCCTCCTCCAAAACACCTAAAGCAACACTTTGCAGCAGACAACTTAAAGGACATATTTATTTGATAAAATAAATAGCATATATATATATATATATATATATATATATATATATATATATATATATATATATATATATATATATATATATATATATATATATATATATATATATATATATATATATATATATATAAATGGCTTCATCTGTTGGTATGCCAAATCATCACTTGATTAAAGTACAGTGTTTTATTTTGCTATATTCAAACACAGTGATACTGTTCAATCTGTGTGTAATGTTACAGTGGCAAAAAATATTAAATGTACTTGTTAAATAAAATGTTCGCCTTGTTTTTAATGAATGCTTCGGCCTACTACGCTATTGTATATTAATATTGGTCATTATGATGGTACATTGAGAGCAACGTTTTTTCCGAGGTGGTACTTGGTGGAAAACATTTAAGAACCACTGACTTACATTATTAAATGGAAAAAAAAAACCCAAAACATCTTCAAACTTTACAAAAGCCCAGGGGCCTCCATGTGCTTAGGGACACGTTACAACAACTTAATTGCCCCCATCCCATTTCGACACCCCAGTTTATTATATGCTCCGGTGAACCAGCGTCATCTGCAGTGGACATTAGTGTTTGGAATAAAATGATTTTTTTCCTACCTACAAAATAAATAGACCTAAAAAAAAAAGGTCCACTGCAGAGGGTGCTGGTTCTTCGGAGGATATTCAAACATACTGATTGAATATAAGCACATCTACTTTTGAACCTGTTGCAAAAAGACTTAGCGTGCATGTGAACCCAGCAGCAAAGACTAGATGCTAATTAACAAATTTGGCAATTCAGAAGATAATTCTATTACATGGTGTTTAACGTTTCTATGAACAACCAGCTGAATTCTCGGCAGCCACAAGGCAGTAAAGCTAATTCTCCCAGTGTATGCTGTATATTGTCATCTGCACAATTCAATTGCAGATGTATGCAAAATACAGTAAATGAGTGCGATGTACAGAAAAGCCATCGAACACAAAGAAAAGCAAGTCTTCCTTTTGTTTCCATATAATTTTATGCTAAATCAAATGTTGGGCTGCAAATTTGGAAGTATAAATATTCACAACATTTCGCTTCTCATTCCAGTTGTTTTTTTGCTTTCTGTGGAAAAAACCAGAGCATGCAAATCCATATTAAGATGATAGAATTCCCACGTTTATTTCTAAAGAGCGATAATTGAATTTTAAGGATGGGGCCTTCCCGGGGAAAATATTTTTGTACATTGAAAGTATTCTTTTGAAATTACACCCTTTGATAGTGGTGTAAGAGATATAGATAAAATGATCAACAGACGGCATGACAAATGGAATTTTAATGAGCTTTCTTCCTTTCATCTGTTATCATGTTGTGATGCTTTTTGCTTTGTACAAACTATTGGTAGTTGAAACCTGCTGTTTTCATGTTGCTGGACACGCTCTGTGGGACACTTTAACCTCTTACTCCTAACAACACTGCATCCACCTTGATCACAGATCAGACTGGCTTGGTTTTAGGGGCTTTGGGGTTTGACTTCCCGGAGTATTGAAGTTCTCTTAAACATAATAAACACACATTGGAGGAGTGAAAAAACAAACAAACAAGTGAGTCTGGGGTTTTGGATGAGTCCGTGCACTGAAGTAGTTTGCCCTGACATAACTATTCATTTGTACATTTAGATGACCAATTACGTATACCAATTTCCGATACAAAGGAATCAATACAGGAACTGACGATAGAGAATTTTAGTACTTCTGTGCATGTTCATGTTTTAATAAATGTTCATTTGTTTATTAATAACATTTTTAACAGTGAGCTGATAATGATAACTGTGCTGTCCAGTTGTCATATGTTGGTCTTTTACACTACTGAGCCTCATTTGCAAGTATTATATAGAAGACTTTGCATGCAGTTGCAATTCCAAAATGTTAGATGGCAGTAGTGTATAGGTTATGGTGTGTTGCCTATTCAGAAAGTAGTATTTGCAATTAAAACAATTTAATAACAAAAGAGTAGCTAAAGAACAGAAAAGTCCTCAGAGTGTCAAGAATGTATAACAATATTTTGGATTCATATTTTGTTGTAGTTGTTTTTACTTAAACCTTTTGATCATGTTAGGGACTCGCATGGCTGCAGTATTTGTGACCCCAAGATGCAGGAACCAGGAGAACGGAGAGAAGGTAAGATGATTTTAATGTACTCAAAACAGAGAAGGAAGCAGTCGTGCACGAAGGTTCCAAACATAAATCAATCCTCGAGCCCTGAGAAGCAGGCGAGGCTGGCATAAATGGAAGCCTGCTGATTGGCACCAGGTGTGGACCCCTACCAATCAACAAGAGGTGAGGGGAAAAACAGCACTCAGCAGGACAAGCAGGATATAGAACCAAAATAAGAGCACTGATAGGAAATAAACACAAAACAAGGAAGTACAAACATAAATTAAGTGACAGATCATCACAGTTCAACCTATAAAGAAAATACCAAACATGTTTATTTGCATGATCATCGCTTGTTGCATATATTACCAGTGTATCGTTGTTAAATGAAAGTATTTAAAATTAAAATACTAACATTAAATTGAAAAAAAAAAAAATGTCTTGGGAAAAATTATTTGGTCGGGACTAACACAAGAAAAGCTTTGGAAAAAAATAGAGCAAACATTTACCTCAAATGGCCATGATGTACAGTATATTCATTTATTAAAGTAAAATAAAAAATATTGCAACAAGAGAAGTATCCCACACTTATCTTTTGTAAAGCAACTCTGGGCATCTACATCAAAAATATGATTTGCCTATGTGACTAGACAGGAAATGTTAAAAAAAACAAAAAAAAAACAAAACACAATGCTAATCATTATCATGTCTGCGGCAAATCCAATGTAAATTAGCATTGAGCTAGCTTAGTTTGTAAAGTGGAGCCTTACTTTCCATTAGAGTGTTTTCTATCAGGCATACTTGCTTTGTTATTGAAAATCACAACATTACTACCTAAAGGCAGCTTGACTGAGTCCGCTCTGAGTGCTGCCTTACTGCTTGTTTACCCGGCAAGTGTTTGAGCTGGTCAAGTTAGCAACCAGTGTTCAACAAAGGTATTGAAATATGCCACTGATTGATTTTACGTGAATCGATACCCGGTAGTACTGACATAATACGGTTGGCGCCTAGAAGTATTGAATTGCGTACCATCTCTACTTTTATCCCACATAGATATTACAATATGAGTCTTGAGTGTTCTATAAATTTATGGATATTGGGCAAGTTGCTTTTAAAGTTAGTAACTGTCATTTCAAAGTAAATACATGTATATTATATGCTATCTCTGTATAGTTTGTATTCACTTGACATCATGTCAGGCTCATCAACTATGCAAGGCTTGACGTGGTGGGCCAGTGATGCATGTGTTGTCATAGCGTTCTGGGTGGCATTTTGCCTTTTTCGAACAAAAATGCCTTATGCTTGTGTTGATTTAGGCTGTTGGAACCGTTTAAAATGCAAAAAGGATAACAGTTTTGTCATAGTTCCTGGAGAGGCAATCAAGAAGGACAAACAAGTGGAAGATTTGACCAAAAATGACAAGAAAAGCAAAAAAGCAGATCAAGTCAAAGAACACACACGTTTGCAGTGATGACTTTGTTAAAGTGTGTTTGATATACTTTTAACATTTAGTATTTCCCATTGAAGTATTATCTTGATATTATTTGTTTTTAATCTTGTTTCGGCGTTCTTAAAGCACAGTGATGCGAGTGTTTTGTAAAGCACCAACTCTACGAGTCTAAATAAAAGAAAGCAAATGTGAACAAAACCTAAAAGAGTTAAGCTTTTACCAAAGGCAGCAATCATAAATAAAGCTTTCAGCACTTACACAACATTGACATCTGTAGTTATATTTTGATAAAGATGGGGAAAAACACACATATTTGTAACGGCGTGTGCAACAACAATAAGACAACTAACATGGCTGTAGACGTGAAGTTATATCATGAAATGCAACCTTACCGGAGCAAAAACGCTGCATGATTAACTGGGAGAGCCTTGAAATCAATTTATTTGACTAACCACACACAAAAAAGTTGCGGACCTCAATGCTTTTCCAGGTGTTTGTCTGGTTTGTTGTACAGAATGATGTCTGGAGCACCAGATAGTTTGACATGTCCGGGAACGCAGCCGACAGATTATCCTTGGTATCACTTGGCAAATCTTTTTTTTGATTACATATAGGGATACATTCTATTGCATAGTTGAATTTTTTTTTGTTCGTGTCTGCTTTTATTGGTAAGATCTAGGCTCTTGCATAATGAGATAGATTGTTTGGACTCTGTTTGCTGCACAGTAGCCAAATTAGTTTGGTGGCCCACTACTTTGTTAACTTCAATCAATCAATCACAGTTTATTTATATAGCCCTTAATCACAAGTGTCTCAAAGGGCTGCACAAGCCACAACGACATCCTCGGCTCAGATCCCGCATCAGGGCAAGAAAAAACTCAACCCAATGGGATCCAATGAGAAACCGTCGAGTGGATCTAGTTAATACTGTGAGAGTCCAGTCCATAGTGGGGCCAGCAGGAGATAATCTTGAGTGGAGACAAGTCAGCAGCGCAGAGACGTCACCAACTGATGCACAGATGAGTGGTCCACCTCGGGTCCCGACTTTGAACAGCTAGCGCTCCATCTATGGTCACCTAATAACAGACCAGAAAACAGACGGCAGATCAACTGGTCTAAAAGGGGAGTCTATTTAAAGGCTAGAGTATACAAATTAGATTTAAGATGGGACTTAAATGCTTCTAATGAGGTAGCATCTCTAACGTGAGTTTTGTTTATTCGTGTCACAGTAAGTGTTTTTGTTTCTTGTCCACAGTTAGCCTTTGTGCTATTTTAATTCATAGCCTAGTTTGTTCTCCGCCTTGTGCGCACCTTTTGTTTGTACCCTTCTGTATGTTTTTTGCTATAGTGTTTGATTAAATCATGTTTTCCCGTTCAATGCCTGCCGTCTCTGCATCTTGGGGTTCGTCACCAAAAAACTCTGACACCTCCGTTCTAAAGTCTTTGACGGAATACAACCTATTGCATTCCAGAGTACTGGAGCCCACATAGAAAACGCTCTATAGCCCGCAGACTGCTTTTGGGCTCTGGGAATCACTAATAAGCCGGAGTTCTTTGAACGCAGATTTCTTCCTGTCAGGGTTGTCCCTGACAGTTTGGTCAAGTTTTAGTTTTCCTTTGCGTTTGTGTTGGTTTCCTGTTTTTAGTTCCTGTCAGCACTCTTATTTTGGTTATTTCCTGATTGTCTCCCTGAGTGCTTTTTCCCCTCAGCTGTGGCTGATTGGCACCTGGCCACACCTGGTGTCAGTCAGCCAGCTGCTATTTATACCTGCCCTGCCCTCCAGTCACTGCTGGATTATTGTCATTGTAACACTTGTCATTGCAGCTCCTACCTGTTTTGTCATTTATACTTGTTGTTGTAGCTCTGTCTACTTCTGTCCAATCTGTTCCTATCATAGTTCATCCTGCTCGTTTCTTGTCACGTGAGTTTTGTTTATTCGTGTCACAGTAAGTGTTGTTGTTTCTTGTCCACAGTTAGCCTTTGTGCTATTATTTTAGTTCATAGCCTAGTTTGTTCTTTGCCTTGTGCGCACCTTTTGTTTGTACCCTTCTGTTTGTTTTTTGCTATAGTGTTTGATTAAATCATGTTTTCCCGTTCAATGCCTGCCGTCTCTGCATCTTGGGGTTCGTCACCAAAAAACTCTGACACTTCTGTTCTAAAGTCTTTGACGGAATATAACCTATTGCACCAGCAAGTTTCTTAAATAAGGTCTTTATTGTAATTCTCTGACGGTTTTAAAGAAGCAACAGATTACTCTCCATTAACCGATTGCCACTGTCAATGCTTAGCCATGTTATAGTTCCAAATGATGCATTTTGTCCAGTTAATCCATTGCATTCAGGAGCTGAAACTTAAATGCACACACTGAGTGGCGCGGCAATAAAGAATAAGGGTCTGTTTTGTTTAATGATGCATCAACAGTCACCGAAAGGCCTGCCAATGACAGCACACAATGGCAAAGAGAAACAAATTTCACAGCAAGAGGAGTAATACATACCGACTGAGTTAATACAAAAATTCAATATTTTAAAATCACAGTGGTATAGTTTAATTGATCACCAAAAGTGAACACGTTAAATAAGATATTACATGTCTGTTCATTACAATTGGTTACACAGGTAAACTATTACTGACATTGTAATACCACCAAAAACTGTCGACAATAATAAATTGTACCTCAACATTTTTTCAAATAAAAAAAAATTACAGTTTGCGATGAGTTTGGGACCATATTGACCTAATAAGCGTTTGCATGATCAATGTCATCAGCCCTTTTGTGTCTGCTAACAATTGGTGCCACCCTCATCTACCATAGCGAGGGTGTTACTGGGTCACAGATGAAAACGGCAGTCTGTCAAATTCACTTATTGAGTTTAATTAGAATAGGCAGAGGTCTGGGGAGAATGCCAAAACAAGGCTCCAAAGGGCGTGTCATGTTATTGATGTATTAGATTAGCATTAATGGAACTGTCCACCTCTTGGTATCCTAATAGCACCGCCCATCTGCTCTTCATCCTCCATGAACCCAAAAGTAGTCTGCAAACTTTGGCTTGACTGATGTCTGCACTCTTTTGACAAACATTTTAGATATATAATCATTGTGGTGCTTTAAAACAACTAATTAAACGGTGGCTGAAAGATTTAGACAGTACTTTTGCTTTTATGATAGTTCAGAAGTACATCAGTTTGATCTACTTAAATCCAAATAAAAAGTGCTGCCTTATTTAAGTGAGGTTTTTGCTTGTACTATACCTGCTCTGCTCATGGAGACACTCATTCCCCCCCACATTCATGACATCCAAACTGTGCTGTTTCATTATGTTGTAGAATATGCAGCAGACAAATATAACACAGCCTATATTTTCTGGCCAATATAGAGAAGTGTGATCTTGACGATACAACCTATTTTTAGCACGCTGAATGCGTGCTCTAGGAAACGCTGGTGTAATGCTGGTGCGTCTGGTATCTTTGAGACTCAAAAAAATGCACGTTGCAAAGCAATTTTTTTTCTAGGAGATTTCCTTTATACAAACAAAACCAAATGAAGCAGACTTAGAAAAGGAAGCAGACATCAAAACAAATTAATTACATGGTTTTTAATAAGACCTTGAGTCATTAAGCAGCTAAACAATGACAATTAAAACTTATATTGCTTAATAGACCATATGTTCAATTTTTTTTTTTTGAGAGTCCAACGATGTTGACATGCACACAGATATAATATCATATCTCTTGACTTTCTTTGCAGCGCGGTTGCCTCCTCTTTCACAGTCATTTGTGCATAACTGTGCCAGTTTGCACATACCTTCTGGACCTGATAAAAATAGACGCAAAACCACAGTCTTGATAAATCACATCGCAAGAGCTAAACGCTTACATTTGGATCTCCTTCACCCAGTATTGTGGGTGTTCTAATAATCAGCAAATATTCTGCATATACTGTACATGAAGGCAGGCACGCAGAATGGACTGTGCTTGCTATTTTGGTCAATTACCTTTTAGTGCCTGTACTTCAAAAAAACATATATTACGAAACAGCGTCGCCCATTGAGATTAGTTTAAGTCAATTTAATTTATACTTGAAACCCCCCCCCCACCCACCAAATAACACAGTGTTACTGTTCAAATGGTTTGTAATGTTACAGTGGTTAATATATTAAAAAATAAATACAACATGTGCCTTGTTTCTAATGAACATTTAGTCCTACAACGATACTGTTTTTCAATGTTGGTCATTATGGTGGTACATGGAGAGAGCCAACTGTTTTCTGAGGTGGAACTTGGTGAAAAATGTTTGAGAACCAACGCAATAGAATGTACTACAAAACAACAGTAGTTCTATGAAGTAATATAATAATAATTGGAGGGTGAACTTCTACAGTATATCCTTCCAAATGGTTCTCCATCAAACACAACATGAGCATGGATACATTTCTTTGTCCTTATGTCCTTGGCCGTGTTATCGACTCGGTTTGCTTCAGTATGGTGCAGATGAGCAGTGCTACGGTCGAAATGCTTCACTTGTCAGCTACACGGTCATGTTTTTGATGATTTCTTTCATTAAATTCAATGGATCTCATCTGCTTCTTCTTCTCAGCACTGTCCTTCACACTCATTTTCTTCGTTTCCATGGTTGGAAAACAAAATTATGTCGATTTCTTTCTACTGTACAAGCTATAGCTACCGGATTTTCTGGTGGGATGTTACTGTGCCATTCGCTACATCAACTCACGGTGGGGGGGCTTTGAAACAGAATTGTTGCTTGCGACCTAAAGCATAACAATCATCAGAGGAGCAGCTCATATACCCAAGAACTCGAAAGCTGAGGCACTCGTATTCTGGGGGTACCTCTGTATACTGTACATGTGGAAAATGTCTACATGTAGCATTATCAATCAAGGTGTAACCATTTGTTTTGATTAAATTATTGTGGTTGCCGATGCGATTCAGGGACAACCTTATATTTAGAACGACATGATCTGAAACATTTTAGTGAGTTAAAATGGATTCAGTGACTTTTTAGCATAAAAAAACTCAAGCACTGTGACTGTGAAAAAATGACTGTATACTGGGGACTACAGGTGAAGTTTCCTATATTCCTGTTATTTATTAAATTAATTATGAATACAAAGAAGCGAGTAAAGCCAATGCATTCACATCTTATTTGAATACAGTGCAAGCAACACTTTAGGTTGAATTAAAAAGAGGAAACCTTTTCTGCTCATATTTTCAACATTTAAGACATTTTTAATAAAAGTACAGTGAATAACATTTTAACAATAGGATTACCTGCTAAATTAAAATAAATTCCCTGACCCGGCCATCTGTTCTTTGCCCTGGCGTCGCCAATGACAGATAGCATACCAGGTGTGCGGATGCGGTATGCTCCCTCATCCATGTTGGTGGTGTTGGCTCCTGCCTTCTTAAATTACATAGCCTCCTTCATCCATCTCTTATATTTTTTTGTTTCTGAATAAATTACTTTTTCTTGTGTTTCATAATTCGGTGCGTCGCCATAACTTGCTCCGCTGTCACTTCTGTTGTAACGGTCGGTCGCGTCTTTTTGTGGCTTAAAGTTGTGTTGCGGCTTTATATTATTGTGTTGTGTCATTTGTCTTTGTTGTTGTTACATGTACAGGGGAAGAAGACGGCACAGACAGCAGGGACATCGTTTACGTCTATATTTATTATTAAACAATATTAATAAACAAGGGAATGGAGTGTGGCTAATCCAAAAGGTGTATGGGTGTGACTATGTGTAACGAGTATCTGTAGTGTGTTACCGGAAGTGTTGAGCGAGGTGCGGAAGTTCAAGAGGGGGCAAGACAGGCTTGGAGGTCTGTACCCGTGATCTTGTCCTTTCGGTCATAACCCAAAGCTCATGACCATAGGTGAGGATGGGAACGTAGATCGACCGGTAAATTGAGAGCTTCGCCTTCCGGCTCAGCTCCTTCTTCACCACAACGGATCGATACAGCGTCTGCATTACTGAAGACGCCGCACCGATCCGCCTGTCGATCTCACGATCCACTCTTCCCTCACTCGTGAACAAGACTCAGAGGTACTTAAACTCCTCCACTTGGGGCAGGGTCTCCTCCGCAACCCGGAGATGGCACTCCACCCTTTTCCGGGCGAGAACCATGGATTCGGACTTGGATGTGCTGATTCTCATCCCAGTCGCTTCACACTCAGCTGCAAACCGATCCAGCGAGAGCTGAAGATCCTGGCCAGATGAAGCCATCAGGACCACATCATCTGCAAAAAGCAGCGACCTAATCCTGAAGCCACCAAACCAGATCCCCTCAACGCCTTGACTGCGCCTAGAAATTCTGTCCATAAAAATTATGAACAGAATCGGTGACAAAGGGCAGCCTTGGCGGAGTCCAACCCTCACTGGAAACGTGTCCGACTTACTGCCGGCAATGCGGACCAAACTCTGGCACTGATCATACAGGGAGCGGACCGCCACAATCAGACAGTCCGATACCCCATACTCTCTGAGCACTCCCCACAGGACTTCCCGAGGGACACGGTCGAATGCCTTCTCCAAGTCCACAAAACACATGTAGACTGGTTGGGCAAACTCCCATGCACCCTCAAGGACCCCGCCGAGAGCATAGAGCTGGTCCACAGTTCCACGACCAGGACGAAAACCACACTGTTCCTCCTGAATCCGAGGTTCGACTATCCGCCGTAGCCTCCTCTCCAGCACACCTGAATAGACCTTACCGGGAAGGCTGAGGAGTGTGATCCCACGATAGTTAGAACACACCCTCCGGTTCCCCTTCTTAAAGAGAGGAACCACCACCCCGGTCTGCCAATCCAGAGGTACCGCCCCCGATGTCCACGTGATGCTGCAGAGTCTTGTCAACCAAGACAGCCCCACAGCATCCAGAGCCTTAAGGAACTCCGGGCGGATCTCATCCACCCCCGGGGCCTTGCCACCGAGGAGCTTTTTAACTACCTCAGCAACCTCAGCCCCAGAAATAGGAGAGCCCACCACAGATTCCCCAGGCACTGCTTCCTCATAGGAAGACGTGTTGGTGGGATTGAGGAGGTCTTCGAAGTATTCCCTCCACAACATCCGCAGTCGAGGTCAGCAGAACACCATCCTCACCATACACGGTGTTGATAGTGCACTGCTTCCCCTTCCTGAGGCGGCGGATGGTGGTCCAGAATCGCTTCGAAGCCATCCGAAAGTCGTTTTCCATGGCTTCCCCGAACTCCTCCCATGTCCGAGTTTTTGCCTCCGCGACCGCCGAAGCCGCACACCGCTTGGCCTTTCGGTACCTGTCCGCTGCCTCAGGAGTCCTATGAGCCAAAAGAACCCAATAGGACTCCTTCTTCAGCTTGACGGCATCCCTCACCGCCGGTGTCCACCAACGGGTTCTAGGGTTACTGCCACGACAGGCACCAACTACCTTGCGGCCACAGCTCCAATCAGCCGCCTCGACAATAGAGGCGCGGAACATGGTCCATTCGGACTCAATGTCCAGCACCTCCCTCGTGACATGTTCAAAGTTCTTCCGGAGGTGGGAATTGAAACTCTCTCTGACAGGAGACTCTGCCAGACGTTCCCAGCAAACCCTCACAATGCGTTTGGGCCTGCCAGGTCTGTCCGGCATCCTCCCCCACCATCGCAGCCAACTCACCACCAGGTGGTGATCGGTAGAAAGCTCCGCCCCTCTCTTCACCCGAGTGTCCAAAACATGAGGCCGCAAATCCGACGACACAACTACAAAGTCGATCATGGAACTGCGGCCTAGGGTGTCCTGGTGCCAAGTGCACATATGGACACCCTTATGTTTGAACATGGTGTTCGTTATGGACAATCTGTGACGGGCACAAAAGTCCAATAACAAAACACCGCTCGGGTTCAGATCCGGGCAGCCATTCTTCCCAATCACGCCTCTCCAGGTTTCACTGTCGCTGCCAACATGAGCGTTGAAGTCCCCCAGTAGAACGAGGGTGAGCACTCTCAAGTACTCCCTCGAGTGAATCCAAAAAGGGTGGGTACTCTGAGCTGCGGTTTGGCGCGTAAGCGCAAACCACAGTCAGGACCCGTTCCCCCACCCGAAGGCGGAGGGAAGCTACCCTCTCGTCCACCGGGTTGAACTCCAACATGCAGGCTCTGAGCCGGGGGGCAACAAGAATTGCCACCCCAGCCCGTCGCCTCTCATTGCCGGCAACGCCAGAGTAGAAGAGAGTCCAGCCCCTCTCGAGAGAACTGGTTCCAGAGCCCTTGCTGTGCGTCGAAGTGAGTCCGACTATGTCTAGTCGGAACTTCTCCACCTCGCGCACTAGCTCAGGCTCCTTCCCCCCCAGCGAGGTGACGTTCCACGTCCCATCAGCTAGCTTCTGTAGCCGAGTATCGGACCGCCAAGTGCCCTGCCTTCGGCTTCCGCCCAGCTCACATCGCACCCGACCTCTATGACCCCTGCTATGGGTGGTGAGCCCATTGGAGGGGGAACCCACGTTGCCTGGCCGGGCCCCATGGGGACAGGCCCGGCCACCAGGCGCTCGCCATCGTGCCCCACCTCCGGGCCTGGCTCCATAGGGGGGCCCCGGTGACCCGCGTCCGGGCGAGGGAAATCTGGGTCCATAGTTTTTATTTTTCATTGAGGTCTTCGAGGCGTACACCCTAGACTAGTTGCCACCTCATCGCAGGGCCAACACAGATAGACAGACAACATGCATTTACATTTTTTTTTTAACCAAAACATATTAGTCATTTTTACCCCCTTGACAGTAACCCATTAATAACACATGTAAAATCACATTGAAAAAAAAAGTTGCAGCAACTTTTTAAGAAAGTCTGTGACTTCCTGGAGGAACTTGTGTCTAAATTAAATCTATTACCTGGGTTAATTTGCATCCTGACTTCATAATTTATGGCAACTGATCTTTTTTTTTTTTTTTTTACATCTGTATATACGGTATTGAAAATGTAAGCAAGTTTTACTCGTAGTGCAACTTTTGAGGTTGTTAGTAATGCTGACATATACGTTTTTTTTATTCACACACAAATCCTATACCATTTATTGTTCCAAGTGCGTAATCGCTGTGGCTGGACAGAGGGAAGGTAGCAGGTTGCAGGGTGTTTCTTTACGTCATGCCCATGTTGAAGCATCACTGACCCCAGCTGAGAGGCACACCAGAGTGGACAATGTAGTTCAATAACAACTGACTCCCACCTCATAGAGGAGGGGGCAACTCTTGCATTTGCAGCACTCAGCTGTTTCAGGCAAACATTTGGCCACACCGTGACATTTGTTGTTAAGAAGAGAAAAATAGTGTTTGGATTATAATTGAAGCCCTTCGTCCCCCTGCACCTCCATCACTCTTGTTACGCCTTACTTCCCTTTCTGCCCCGTCCTGTTTGCCCCCATTTGTTTTCTACTCAGTGTCTGAACGGTCTAGTTCTACACACACACATGCACACATACACATACACACTAACACACACACACACACACACACACACACACACACACACACACACACACACACACACACCTTTTTGTATGAGCAGCGGCACCCATCAAATTCCAGATCGATCCCTCTGGTGCCATTGTGTGTGGAGGTTATTTAGGTGGGCATCCAATCTGCAACCTGCTGTTGTGTTTGAGCAAGGGGGGAACATGGCCAGAGTTTGTTAACACCGAAACGGGAAACATCAAAGCTGAGACAAACAGAGGTGGGGTGCATGCTGGGAGAAGAGCGGGAGGGGATGGGGTGAGGAGGAAACGCAGCCACCTCGGAACCCCATGAGTACCCGCCAGCTCGCTGCCTCGTCTCTCGTGAAATGAGCACTTTCACAGTCAGTTAGTCTTTAAGTAATAGATATATTGAGTTCATCCCTTGTAACGTTAGACAACTAATTTATTATTTTCCCCCTCACCCTTTGCAAGCTCCTTTTCCCCACCTCTTTCTCCTCTCTCCCACTGTGTCCATTTTCCTTCATTCCCCATCAACACAGGATTATGAAGGTTAAATAAACTCGGTGAAAATGAATGAATATTGCCACTAACCTCGTCCCCTGTTACCGCGGCTGCAATCAAGCCTGCAGCGCCCCCTCCCCTCCACCCTCATTGCCGGGAAGAAAAGAGAGGGTCCAGTCCAGGCTATCTGGCAGCAGAATGAATGATCCTATTTATGTTAATGCAAACATGAACGTTACACAGGTTTTTCCCCTGATAAGGCGATAGGTTAATGAAATGCTCATTTCATTTTACCAGTTGTTTTCTCTGTGAAGTTCCGATAAGTAGCAAACCAATGAAGCTTGTAATTACAATCTTACAGAAACCCGGCCAATCTGTGTATAAATCTCACCATCCAATTACAAGATGTAATAATTTTGCAGTCAAGCTGGTAATGAGGTCTAATACTCATGCATGTGATAATCCCCCCTGGATGCTGACTCTATCAGATGTTAGCTTTGTAATTATATGAGCTCCAGAAAAAAAAAAAAATCATTATTTCATGTTCAAGTAGAAAATGAGGTTGGTGGGAAGTTAATTTTCTCTATGCTCTGTGAAGCGTAGACAAGAATTTAATGATTTAATTACAGTTGTTAGGCCTTTTTTGCGAGCGGCTTAAATTGAGCTAAGCATTTTTCATAGCCCCCGACATTAGGAGTCGGAGAACATCAAAGATTTTGACAGCATACAAAGTGATGAGCAGACCCAGTGGCCCTTTTTTTTCTAGCTTTGTCGCGTATGCCTTTTCCTCGCTATTCATTGTCTTCTTTCCCTCCTTTAGTGAAGGTAACCACACTTTCATGGACACTGGGGACCTGCTGCATAAACGCAACATCAACAATCATTAACCGCTCTGACTTTCACAATCAGCTGCTAATCCACTGTATGTGAGTTTGTCATATCAGATTACGTTGACAGTCATGGTGCACCCCAGGAAGGAAAGCGACTTCATAGTAATAGTGGCTATGTAGGTTATGCTGTGCGTGAATGGGCCTGATCTACTAATGATTTGTGTGTATCAAAACAGTACTTCTTAACCTTTTTACTACAGAGAGGGCCGGGGCCCACTCAAATGTCAACACTGAACTAGGGTTGTACGGTTTAGTATAGTACCGCGATACTAATGCATCATATTCGGTACTATACCGCCTCTTAAAAGTACCAAAATGTAAACAAACACCATTGATGAATCTACACCTAACACCCACTGTAATGATACCAAGTACAGTAGCGTATCTAGTCGATACTACTATGATTACATCTACATTTTTTGGCATCACAACATCTTCTTTTTTATTTTTTTTATTATATTATGATTAACTCAGGAAATATGTCCCTGGACACATGAGGACTTTGAGTATGACCAATGTATGATCCTGTAATGACTTGGAATTTGTGGTATCATCCAAAACTAATGTAAAGTATCCAACAACAGAATAATAAGTGATTATTACATTTTAACATAAGTGTAGATAGAACATGTTAAAAGAGAAAGTAAGCAGAAAATAACCTTAAACAAGTAGATTATTAATTAATTATCTACCACTTGTCCTTAATAATTTTGATAAAGCAATAGAATGGAAAATGACATATGTTACAGCATACGTCAGCAGCTAAATTAGGAGCCTTTGTTTGCTTGCTCACTAATAAAAGACAAGTGTCTTGTATGTTCACTATTCTATTTAAGGACAAACTTGCAATAAGAAACATATGTTTAATGTACCGTAAGATTTTTTGTTAAAATAAAGTCAATAATGCAAATTTTTGTGGTCCCCTTTATTTAGAAAAGTACCGAAAATTATCGAAATAATTTTGGTACCGGTACCAAAATATTGGTATCGGGACAACACTACACTGAACTAATAATCATACTCTTGATTGTAATGGTATTCAAGAATTATATCTAACCAACTTACAGTTTGACACGATAACATTTGTCAAAAGATATGAAAGCATGTGTTAATCACAAATAATATTATCAAGGCTTAGGTAAGGCTGATTACCAAAATAAATACTAATCAAATATACTGCAAAATAAAATAATCATAAAACCTAATTAAAAATAAATAATTATTGTAGCGCTAAATTTAATAAATTCCAATTTAATAATAAAATATGTTTCCTGAATAAAGTGTCAACAAAAATAAAGTGCAAATGAAAATACAGCTTCACCACTTTGGTCATAATTTTTGTGCTTAAGAAACTTTAGCTCCAGACTTCCTTTGTTTGATAATGTCATTACTGCCACAAGTGGTGGAAATGTGTATTGCAACTGAGTACCACTGCGGCCCATATGGACCACAGTGGAAAAAAAAAAGTTTTTGACAGCCCTCTAGGGGGCACTCGCGACCCTGGTCCTGTGGTTAAACATTGTAATAAAACTTGGTAGCGCACACAAAGCTGATCTACTAAGGTCGTGCGCAAAAGATTGCGTCTTTTAGATGAGCAAAATAGAGAGCACAATCCGTTTAGCTTATTTGTCTTTTTATATGCAGAATGTATGCTGATTATTGCAACGCCCACAATACTGGGAGGAAATCATATTAATAAAATCATTTAGCGCTTGCAAAGTGACTTATCAAGATCAAAACTGTTTTGTGGCCTGTGTTATGCGTCTATATTTAGCACGTCTAGAAGTTTCTAAATTGCTGTGAGAAATGAGGAGATCTTGCTGCAAAGAAAGACGATTCAGAGAAAATAATATTTCTTCTGTGTACATGTCAACTTATTTGGATTGTGACAAACACTAATCTTAGACATACCGTTTATTCATCGACAACATTTTATAATTTTAAATTGCTGGTAGACTTAATGGGCTGATTAAAACCAATTCCATTGATTAGTTTTGGTGTCTTTGTATTAGAATATCCCCTCTATAAAAAAAACAACATCTTGCAACATGCATTTTCTTGTGGCTGGATCATTCCATAAGCACCATCGCAAGGCCAGGCAAGACAGGGCAAGTTTATTTATAGAGCACAATTCGTTCATAAGCATTCAAAGTGCTTTAGAGAAAATTAAAAGAAGGCAAAAATACAAATATGAAATCATAACTTAAATTAAAATCAGAAAAGACAATCATCATATATAAATGAAGTCAATCAAATGTTGCAGATAAAATACTTTCAGTTGTCATATGCACAATTAAATACAAGTGTTTTCAGGCTGGATTTGAACATTGCCAACGTTGATGCCAGTCTCACATCTTCAGGAAGACTACTCCAAATTGACAACATTGAAACATAGTTTCATCATGTTAGGTCCTGACTGTAGGCACCAGCAGGAGACCCCTCCCTGAAGCTCTCAGAGCTTGAGATGGTTCATATGGCTCTAACATGTCAGAGATGTATTTTGGCACAAGACCATGAAAAAACTTGTACACAAGGAGAGCTGTTTAAAAGTCTATTTTCTAAGCAACAGGAAGTGACATTAGCACAGACTAAAATGGTCATATTTCCTGGTTCTAGTGAGGACTCAAGCAGCAGCATGAAGAATGTACTGTAGCTGCTTTACAGTTTGTTTAGAGAGCAGTGAGAAGGCCATTACAGTAACCTGCTGGAGACAAAGGCATGACTTAGTGTTTCTAAGGCTATGTCTACACTAAGCCGGATAACCCCTTAAACGCAGTGACGTGCTGTCAGGGGAGGCACGTGAGGCAGTGCCTCACCTTGCCACCAGGGGGAAAAAGGCTTAACCATGAGATGTTCAAAAACGAAGTAATACAATAAAATAAGTTTTAATATTTCTCTTTTGGTCTGTGCTTTCTATGTAATTTTCATGGTCAAAATCGCGGAAATTCCGTGTTTAACGTGGCAGACGAGAAGTGAGGCAGACACAGGTGGTGCCTCCACGGCTACACACAAAGTGTATTGAGCGTGTGCGTGCGAGGGGGCACGGGCTTGTTGCCATGGGGAAAAGGCAGGCCATGAGGCAGCAAGTACCTCTGCCTCAAAGTAGGGGGCGATATATCAAAAGTTCATGAACTGCCAACACCTGTAACGCTTAAGAAGTAGAAGAAAAAATCAACAGACAACAACTGCTACGTTGCACAATGTGATGCTTTTTCGCCCTAAAAATAGAGGATTTGATTTCTAAAATAAGGAGTTTTTCAAGACTGGACTTTCAATCAAAGCAAGAAGTCATTAATACTGGGAGACCAACGCCAGAGCTGCCAGATTTGATTCATACGTGTGTGGTCCAAGGACAGAAAATAACGCTTTCAATTCAAAAGGATTAAAAAAAGAATGGCTTTGTGGCTGTGCTACAAAAAACGTCTTTATTGCTTTCCCTGCCTTTTATAAGTTAAGTTAAGTTAAGTTAAAGTTAAAGTAACAATGATTGTCACACACACACTAGTTGTGGTGAAATTTGTCCTCTGCATTTGACGCATCCCCTTGTTCACCCCCTGGGAGGTGAGGGGAGCAGTGAGCAGCAGCGGTGGCCGCGCCCGGGAATCATTTTTGGTGATTTATTCTCAAAGAGTGACCGTGTTTGGACCCAAATGGGATATACTGAGGTGGTGACTTGTCCAGCGTGTACCCTGCCTTCCGCCTGAATGCAGCTGAAATAGGCTCCACCACCCCCCGCAACCCCAAGAGGGACAAGCGGTAGAAAATGGATGGGATGGATCTGAAAAACCTGCCAAGAAGCCTCGAAAAACATGAAAGCTCATCTGCCCACATTCAAGGTCAGATTTCTTTAAAAATGTTTAGAATATCACGCATTGATCTGGCTCTAAATGAACAACGGAGATTAAATATCAGCATCCGTAATGCCAATGTAAAGGAACATCGTGAGATATTAAAAGACCTGATAAATGCCACTTGCTTTTTGGGGAAACAGCAGCTTGCATTTTGTGATAATTATCTCAATTGAGAAAGAGAGACTTTTAAAACTCAAAGAAAAAGAGAAAAAGGAAGACTTCTACAACAAAGTCATGGAGATCTTTGTCCAGAAGGAAAGGCAAATGGACTTCATTTACAAGAAAAGGTAAAACATACTGTCTCGTCGTGCAGGGGTCCCCAAACTACGGCCCGCGGGAAGTCCCAAGTTTAAAAACAATAAAACATTTTAAAAACGTATTTATTTTTTATTATACTTTTTAAAAATCTGTCCTTTGTCATCCATTGTCCACCGCTTGTTACTCTCGGTGTCTCCTAGTCGCTCAAGTATATCATATTGTATAAAAAATTGCAATTTCCCATCGATAACGTGACATCATTGCGGTCACGAGCACGCAGCAAGTGCGCACTCTTTCAGTCCATTAGTGCGTGAGGAATATATATATATATATATATATATATATATATATATATATATATATATATATATATATATATATATATATATATATATTACAGCCCGGCCCTCGGCCAAATTGTTTTAACCCAATGCGGCCCCCAAGTCAAGAAGTTTGGGGACCCCTGGTCTATTGTCTGCTCTGCAGTGCTGTGTTAATTGTGTGCTAAGTGTGTTGAAATGTTTTATTCTAGCATCATATTGTGTGTTTTTGTGATTTTGGGCCGGTGCCATTGCATCATACTGTATGTTTGTAAATCTGACTAGTGGGTCATTGTCTCCCCAACCTCAAACCTCACTGCACGTCACTGGTTTGCACACACTATTTAACACTTATTATTTGGAGTTTGGTACATCCGGCATAACTGTATGTGTTTGTTTGTCTGACACATACATAACCTACAAGAAAACCTGCATTTCTGGATATTTTGTGACAAAAGTATTTTTCCTCCATTCATTGACAGTTCAAATTGATGTACATCACAGATCACGGCCTGTAAGAATCAATCAAAAGATGGATTGAGAAATTGTGTCGGATGGAAGGGATAAGCAGTAGAAAATGGATGGATGGATGGAAATAATTAGTAGTATATCGTTCTTAGAAGCTATTAAAATGCAACATTTATGTAAATGAAGTAATGGTAAGGATTTGATCACAAGGACTTTTAATGTATGTACTTATTTTTTTTAATAAATAGCTACAATAAAATTCTCATATATACACTTGTAAAAACTTTGTATATCCTTTTTTGCATAACAGGGCTACATTTTCCAAAATGTGTAGCTGTGACAAAATAAATGGACCAAAATTGTCCTGCTTCACAACTATCATACATGGTATATTGTATATTACTCATAACCGCATATAGTCATTGAATAACTTAGCCCAATGTGCACATTACACTTCAGGATAAGCTGTAACCTTTAAATATCAAAACTACCAAAATCTCCTTTAAATTTTCTTGGTCTTCCTGTGACACTCCGTTTTTGTAAAGTCTTTTGACCTGTCTGATCTCCCCATCCCTCGCCGTGCTTCCTGCGTGCTTCGCCATGTCCTGTTAAACAAGGTGTTGTGACCCACAATTGTGGCCAGCTTCACGGCAGGCTTTGCAGGCCTTTTTTCTGTCCTGGCGTCCAGTCGGCCTCCATCTGCCACTGCCTCGCCACAGTCCCACAGGGGTAGATGGGGCTAATTCTGCAGTCAATTAGCAGAAGGGCCACTTTTGTTCTCTCTCTCGCTCCCATGGGCCCTATCTGCTTCACTGCTCGCTCTCTCTCGCTCCAATTTTAATGCTTCGCACTTTAAGTCAAACTATTTGTTCATCGTTTTATATCCCACATGTTTATTTTGTTATTCCTCCTCTGTTCAGTACTTGCATTAATACTCTGTCCATCACGGTAGTCTCTCTAACACTCTGAAATAGCCTCTTTCAAGAACGGCCATATTTTAACGCCCCTTCCCTCCCCAGCCCATCCTTGCTCAATGACCTTTGTGACATTGTTGGCCAAACGATGTCCCTGGCAATCATGAGCCATAAAAAGAGATGGAATTATGGGTTGATATCGCCGAGCAGATTTATATAAACACCATAAAACATTTGGTCAACTATTATGAGGATAAAGATAAAGTCTCTCTATGTTTCTGGGTATACAGGAAATTGGGATTGGTGTCTGATTGGGAGATTTTTTTGTGCGCCAAAAACAAGTTACTGTTTTATTTTATAATTATGTGTATGTTTGATGAAGTGTTTAAAAAATATACATGGGCCATAAATCTTTTTTATCACTTTTATGAAGCAGTATAATTTCATTCTTCAGTATGTCTTTTGACTGAGTTTCAGCCTGATTTATTATTGACACTTTTTTAACTGATCAGCAAACAGCTGATGAGCTCACAAGCGCAGCCAATCTTTACCACAGCTTCCTTCAGAGGAGAAGCACACTAAAGGACAAACAATTACATTTTCAAAATCCTTGTTACACACATGCGGGAGATGCAAAAGTTTCAGTAGAGTGCGTGTCTTGCCAGAACACCGGCTCAAATTTAAGAGTAAGCTGCAATCAATGTGTCGTCTATCCACAGTGCAAACTGCTTCTAAGATTTTAATCCTAACCACCATGGCGAAAAATAAATTACATTTCTTCCAAGTATTATTATCACTGGAGGAGTAGAGAAAAAAGAATGGATAAGCATGCTATGCACGCATATCGAGCAAGATGACACAAGAAGCTAATCATCAAAGCTTCAATGTAAAGTAGTGGTGATCAATCCAGATGTCGATACTATCAATACCTATTATAGTATCAGTACATAAACGATATTAACGTGATTGATTACATTTTTTTTTTGTCTTGTTCTTAATATTAAAAAAAACATTTTTGGGTTGTTTTTGTTAACACCTACTCAGTGGCCTCGTGGTTAGAGTGTCCGCCCTGAGATCGGTAGGTTGTGAGTTCAAACCCCCGGCCGAGTCGTACCAAAGACTATAAAAATGGGAACCATTACCTCCCTGCTTGGCACTCAGCATCAAGGGTTGGAATTGGGGGTTAAATCACCAAAAATGATTCCTGGGCGCGGCACCGCTGCTGCCCACTGCTCCCCTCACCTCCCAGGGGTTGAACAAGGGGATGGGTCAAATGCAGAGGACACATTTCACCACACCTATTGTGTGTGTGACAATCATTGGTACTTTAACTTTAACTTTTTGGTATTGGATACAGGAAGGCTTTGAGGGCAAGACACAAATGATTTAAATGGAAGCCAATAGTAGTTTTTGCTTTTGTTTAGTTATTGAGCATTACCCACTTTATGTTGTTAAACTATTGTATGTGGCATTCAACACATCATCTTATTTACAACAATAATCGCAAATTCTGAATTTTTTAAGATAATATAGATTTTGTTTTTAATTTAGTTACTCACTATAAAACACGTTCAGTTCTATAATTTGTTGTCAACGTATAAGATTGTGGCTCGAAATCGAAACAGATCTGAGGCAGAAAATGTTGATTGGGACTTATTAACCATACTAATAGAAAACATCTGCAATTTTTTTTAAACAATTAGATGTTTCCTTAGAGCAGGGGTGTCCAAACTTTATTCAGCGAGGGCTGCATACAGAAAAATTCAAGAGTCTTTTGTACAGTCGTGATACTGAAGTAAATACAATGTTGTTCAATACATGGTAAGTTATCTGAACAAAACTGTCACATTATTGCTTTGTTATAAGTAACAAAGCATATTAGTGACAACGTTTCCATGCACTAAATTAGTCTGATATCTCAAACCATTACTTTTTTTGTATTTTCACACCTACATGCAAAGTCTCAGTGTCCATGCACTCTCTCTAATGTGACTATTGGTCATACACTGTGGCTATGCTGATGTTAAATAGCAGACAGCATCAAAAAGTTATCTTTGATTGCACTATGAACATGGCACTACGACCAAAAAGGTCTCAAAATTGCTGGATTAAATGAGGGTCCATAGCAAAGACTGGTGGGTGAGCGTTGTTTTGAAGGAATTTTCGGACGCAGAATCGAAATAAAATTTCCGAATGTCTTGAAGTTCCTCCAATAAGCGCTGTGGGTTGATGGAAGTAGTTTTAAGTCCGAAGGAAAAGACAGCTCGTTTGTGCCCCTGGAAATGGATAGATGGACAGTTTGGAATGCACAATTGCAACATAAACAGGTTTGTTTATGCTTTCTTCTTTGCTTAATATAACTGCTTCACTTCCATCTCACTCGTTTTTGTTTGGGAGCACAAATGAAGCATTCTCCATTTATTTAGCTACCATTTTAGATAAATCAAAGTAAATGTTTTTCTCCAATCGATGCACTTCAAAATGTTCAATTCTATTAATTAGTGAAGCAAATAAACAGTCTCCTCATCATTCCAGTTGTTGCATGAGTTTGTATTGAAAACATTACGCTTCCGGGCTATATCCCACGCGTTAAGACTGGCGCGACACAAAGGGTCCCCTGGGGCGGAACGCACCCCCTCAAGAGATCTGGTTTTCAATTGCATAATCTAGGTGTTTTAGTCCGATTTTTCAAAAACCAAACAGGATCAGATTAAGGTGCTTCCATGGGTTGTAGAATGCTTTTTTGGAGCCGATTTATTTAAGAAAGTTGACTAATTTAGTGCACGGAAACGTAGTCAGTGTAATATGTATTCAATCAATCAATCAATTAAAGTTTGTCTATATAGCGATTAATCACACGTGTCTCAAAGGGCTGCACAAGCCACAACGAAATCCTCGGCTCAGATCCCACATCAGGGCAAGAAAAAACTAAACCCATTAGGATACAATGAGAAACCTTGGAGGGAACCGCAGATGTGGGGACCCTATTGAATCTAACCTCAAAACATATTTAGTTTATTTTAGTTTTTTTTGCCAACTGAAGCCTTTAATGGCTTTAGACTTTCTAACTATTTATCTTACAAGACATTAGTACACATGTTCATAATTACAGGATGCAGAGAAATCATCAAAGACCATATGTAGTCAGTCAATTTGGTTTTCACGTCCCATTTTAAGCGGAGTTTCGGCCGGTGTAATTTTTTCTTGAGTTGAGTTGAGTTGAGTTGAGTTGAGTTGAGTTGAGTTGAGTTGAGTTTGAGTTTATTTCGAACATGCATGCATACCACATGATTAGGGATGATGTTTGATAAGCAATTATCGAGTTCGAGCCCATTTTCGAATCGTCTTATCGAACCGATTCCTTATCGATTCTCTTATCGAATCCAGATAGGTTGTTGTATATGGAAAAAAACACACAATATTTGGTTTAACAAAAGCTCACTTTTATTTCATAAGAAAAAAAAGAAAAAAATAAATAAATAAACATTGACTGCTGTTACCCCCCTAAAAAAATAAAATACAATACATAAATATTGACTGTTGTTACCCAAAGTATATTAAGTGGGATTTTTTAGAAAAACAAATATATACAGTAACACAAAAACAACCTGTCTCTGTGATCACTATAGGTGTATAAATAATATTATAGTGTTAAATAAAATCAGTCCCTAGGGCACAAAACTGAAAATAATATAGCTCTCCAAAAAGTGCACTTCTGGGGTCCATCAGTGTGGCCTCCTCCAGGAATGACTGCACGTCCTTGTCCTGGAGGGAAAATGAGGGAGAGACACAGCATAGAATTAGGGGGGAAATTAGCTGAATGTGAAGACTAGGGTGTCTGTTATTAAGTCTTTAGCATTAGTATGTGGAATTAAATGATGAAATGGATCAAGTAATGAAGTTAAACATTGTACTGATATGAGGTTGTTCAAATTAATAGTGCTTACAAAGTACAAAGAATAATTATGAGAAATACTTTCAACCTTATAGAAAATAAGATGTTCTTCATCTCAGTATATTAATAATGACTGAATTAATTAATTACATATTACAAAACTGTTGTATATACCAATTCACAGATGTTATTTTATTATAAAAAGGTCAGTAAATGATGTATATATTTGTAAACGCTCTGAAGTGGGAAAGAGGTAGGATTAAATAAGCTTTACTTCTTCCTACTCTTTTTCGGACATGATGTATAGTGAAATGAAATGAAACTGTGATGTGTTATGCTGTAAGTGTGTTCATGCACGAAATAAACTAAAGAAAGAAAGAAAGCACTAGTTTATTAGACAGACCTGCAAACTCTGGAGTGGTGTAGGCTACAACATACCGTTAACGTTATCAGACACATACAAAAAGGCTAACGTTAACGTTACCGTTAGCCACTGACTATGCTTAGGTAATGTTAGTCTAGCTAACATTACTGCAGTCCTGGTTGACATAAGAGGTAACCTTATTTTAGCCTAAAGGCTACGAGTGAGCAGTTATGGAAATGAACCGGCAACAGTTAACATTAGTTACTCACCAGCACTATCACTCGAATTGGCGCTGCAGCTTGAAACAGAGGAAGAGGAGCGTGCTTCGTCACCTCTGTCGCTGCTTCTCCACAACACCTTTCTCGAACGTTCAGGTTATGTGCAGCCTGAACATGTTTCAACATGCTTGTTGTGCTTCCCCCCTTACATGAGAGCGAAGCCTGGCAATAATTGCAGATAGCCGTTTCCTCGTCGTATTTTTTTGTAAAATGAAGCCAGGCCTTGAGGCGTTTTTTCCGGCTGCTTCTTCTTCTTTTTTTTTTTTTTTAAACCTTTATTTATAAATTTAAATTACAAACAGACGAGAAACAAAAACAGTACAGAACAGTACAAAACAGCGCCAGGGTGTTGTAAATTCAAAGTAACTAAAATAGAATACAAAAAAGTATATATATATAATAAACCTTGTTGCTGCTCCTGTATCTGCCGCCTAATGACTGAGCTACGTCACTTTCTGGGACGTGCCACAGGGCATTTCCTGTGAGACGGGATTTGTTCCGAGGGATTCGAATAAAGAACCAACTCTTTTTCTTTACCATAGTGGCCTCGATAACGGGAACCGGTTCTCAAAAAGGGATTCGAATCCATGAAATTGGTTCTTTTCTTATCGAACAACCGGGAGAACCGGTTTCGAACATGATCCCTACACATGATACATCACAATTTCCAGTTTCTCTATTCAACATGTTCGAAAAGGAGTAGGAAGAAGCAGAGCTTATTTAATCCTACCCCTTTTCTTTTACATAGCAGTTGCTAAAACTTTTGTTCACTTCCTATTCTCAATTTATTAGCAATATACTCCATAGGTAATAACAATAAAAATAAATACATAAATAACTAATAATTGGTGAAGTAAGTTATATTTCATATGGTGAGATGAGTAAGATTATATAGAAAATGAATGGATGGATGAGATAAATTCAGAATGTTTATCATGGTTCTTCTTCTTTGTACTTTGTAAACACTTTAAGTTTGAAGAGTTTATTGGATCATATTAGTACATTGTTTGATTTATTTGCATAATCCATTCCATAATTTAATTCCACATACTGATATACTGAAGGTCTTAAGTGTTAAACGTGCGTACAAATATTTAAAATACATTTTTTTTGTAAGATTATATTTCTCCTCTTTTGTTGAGAAGAATTGTTGTACATTCTTGGGTAGCAGATTATGGATTACTTTGTGTTTTCTTAGTTGTTTTGTGTAACGTCGTAACCTTGGATATGATCATTTGATCTTGAAAAGGTGTTGCGGGCCAATAAAAAATGAGCTGCGGACCGCAAATGGCACTTGGGCCGCATTATGGATACCCTTGTGTTAGAGCCTTAATAATGACATGACAAACTCTTGATCAACACTGGGTCTGATGAATCCAGCTTGATATAATTCATAGAGTTTTATAGAATATCAGAAGTAAAAAAAATAAAAAATAAAAAAGGCCAAAATGAGTGTGGATATTCTCTTGATTGACATTACACCTCCTGGGTTTACCCTGCTGTTTTTGCTGGGGTTCTTGCCCTACTGAGCTGTGCCTGTCTCAAGTTAATAAATCATTTTGGCATTATAAATTATTTAAAAGAGAAAGGTATCAGGCAAGGCCAGGTTAAAGAATTTCTTACATTTTCATGGCATGACAGTCTGTACCACATACATCTCCCTTCTTGAGCTGCTTCGTGTTCTGGGTTGGTGAGTGACTGTGTGTGTGTGTTGTGTGTGTAAGCGTGTGTGTGTGTGTGGCCCGGGTTCGGGAGGATCGCCCGTGTCACTCTAATAGTCTAGAATTACACTTGTATCAGTGTCACTAGCATATGGGGTCTATGTATACCCTTAGGCCCATCACATCCCCTTCCACCTTCCACTGTCATGGTATTTAAAATGATTCCATTTCACCCAAGCTCGGTTTGACAGAAAAAGTGAGAGGATGTGTGTTTCTTCCCTTTAGCTCAATGACAGAGTTGCAGCTGCTAGAGGCGCCTGCCACTGAGCAGCCAATCAAATGATATTTTACGGGATAATGATGGGAAAAGGTTTGCCGCCTTAGTGAAGGATTTCCAACCCTTTTTCTCTGTGTCTCTATATTTATCCCCATCTTTCTTTCTGCCTTCCATATTCCATATTTCAGTACAATTGGTAGCCTTTAGTAGTTCACTGAATGTGTGTTTTGCTGTTTTTTGAATTGCTTGATTTTATCCTTATTTTTCAAATAGAGTGGCGTCTGTATTTCCTTTGCCAATCAGCTGCAATGGCCTGCACTGTAAAAACGTTTACTTTGATGGAACTTTAAAAAAAAGAGGCAACATTGTTGACTCAATTCTAAAAGTTTTGGGGACTTTTGTTTTTTTTAAGCAGGTAAAAGTTTGCTTTTGGTGATGAATTAAAGATGCAACAAAATGAACAAACATTTCCAATATTTTCACCCAGAAATTAAGTTGAACAAAAGTTAAAGTTTAAGTACCACTGATAGTCACACACACACTGGGTGTGGTAAAATTTGACTCATCACCTTGTTCCACCCCCTGGGAGGTGAGGGGTGCAGTGAGCAGCAGCGGTGGCCACGCTCGGGAATCATCTTGGTGATTTAACCCCCAATTTCAACCCTTGATGCTGAGTGCTAAGCAGCGAGGTAATGGGTCCCATTTTTATAGTCTTCGGTATGACTCGGCCAGGGTTTGAACTCACGACCTACCGATCTCAGGAAGGACGCTCTAACCACAAGGCTACTGAGCATGAAAGAAGACAGCAAATTAATTACATCAAACCTAATTAAAATATTTACCGTATTTTTTTGGACCATAAAGTGCACCGGATTACAAGGCGCACTTGATGAACGGTTCTATTTTTATACACATAAGGTGCATTAAAGGGGTCATATTACGATTTTTTTTTCTACCTTTAAAACAGTTCCTTGTTGTCTACATAACATGTAATGGTGGTTCTATGGTCAACATTTTGCATAGATTTTGTTTGCAGACCATCTTCAAGCCGCTATCTGACTGTCTCTGTAGAATGCGCCGTTAGGTGGTACGTATCTTATTTACTTGTCTCCACTTGGACAGCGTCTTCTCCGCATCATCATGGTTGTAGTTGTTAGCGCATCCATATGAAGTCTACTGACAGGTTGAGCTCCAACTATACACTACTATGTATTTGAAATGGCAACAGTGTAGGATGAATGCCACACAACAAGAGAATAGAAGAAAAATAAGGAATTTGTTGACTACGGCACGGATTACAATGGCAGGCGGGCGCAAATGTTCGGGACTTATGCAGATCCCGAATAAACATCAGCAGGTACTAATAGATAAGAAATGTTGATTTTGCATAATAGGGAGAAACAAAAGGCCAGACAATATGTTTCCTAATAGGTAGCATTTTGGGGTGCTTATACACACACCATAATAATACTTGTATGTTAAAGCACAGTACGTCTGACTACGATAGCGGTAATGCTCCGACAATCCATCAAGCAGTGCAGCTTTGTAGTTTACCAAAGTTGTACTAAAATATTTTGACAGATTTTCGAGCACTGTGTATGATTCTCAATGAAACATCAACATTTTTGGTCTTGCTTGTTTACTGGCATGTAAACTGGGATCAACTTGCAGTCCAAACATATCGTATGTGTGACTACTGGTCACACTTATCATTACACCATGTACTACATAAAACGTGGTCCATAAGCACAACCAGACCTAATACATACACAAAGAGCACTGAGTTATAAGGCGCACTGTCAATTTTTGATGAAATACAAGATTTTAAGTTGGCTTTGTAATCCGAAAAATACGGTGATACGTATATACAGTAAACAAAAAAAAGGACTTGCGTTGCTTGATTTTAGTATTACTAGTCTTTTCAAGTTCTGCTTAGATACAATTACCTTATATTTATTCACTTTGGAAACATGTCAGCGATTTATGCTGAGATTCAAGAATTTTTTTTTTTTTATTGTAAAATATTGTTTAAAAGATAAAAAAACTGAGATACAAAAAAACATGTACTTTGATTATACAAACCTTAAAAGGTCAGTAAAATAAACAAACTTAATTTGCATTACAGAAAGCAGTTCACAAAATTAAGCTGATCAACCATACCTCTGAACAAGTTTTTACAGTGAGAGGTAAATTGAGTTACCAGTAGTTAAATTGTGTATGAAATAGTGATACATTACAGTATCCTGCACCCCTCTTCCAAATCTCACTTCACCTTCCAATTGATTTCCATCCCACATATCCTCTCATTGGATCAACATCACAGTTTTTCCTGTGTCTCATCCTCTCTTGTGATACCTTTCACCATCCTTGATCCTGTCTTCAACAACACCCACACCTTCCTAATTCTACTTTTCCTCATAACCCCTCCTCACATCACATCTTTCTATCTAGCCTTACATCCCCTAAAAAGATGCTGTGGTTGGCTGTGTCACTCTGTGATTGAGCCCCTCTGGATAGAAACTTCACAGTTGGTAATGTGGGAACCTGGGTAGATGAAAGAGCTCGACATCATAAAGTATTGACAAAAGTGTGAAATAGGTTGAGTACATGCCAATTGAAGCTCTGACAAGAGGGCATTGAGGTAAATTTGAAGTACAAGTCCTCATTAGTCTTTTTACATGTACTTGATGCCGGGTATATACACATACACTATATTGCCAAAAGTATTTGGCCACCCTTTCAAATGATGAGAATCAGTTTATTGCAGTTCTGAGTGTTGCTGGGTCGGGTTTGGTTTTGGAATTGGATTGCATTGTTATGGAAATTGCTGTGTATTGTTTTGTTGGATTGATTAATTTAAAAAAAAAAAAATAATAAATAAATAAATAAAAATTCTAAATAAATAAATAAATAAAAATAATAAATTTTTAAAAAATGAGAATAGATTCTGAATCGCACAACGTGATAATCGCGATTCGAATTTGAATTGATTTTTTCCCACACCCCTAATATATATATATATATATATATATATATATATATATATATATATAAATATATATATATATATATATATATATATATATATATATATATATATATATATATATATATATATATATATATATATATATATATATATATATGTATGTGGGAAAAAAAATCACAAGACTATTTCATCTCTACAGGCCTGTTTCATGAGGGGTTTTCCTCAATCTTCAGGAGATTTTAATGGAAGCATTCACATACCATGGTTTATATTGGGCACAGAGCGGGTGGGTACAGGCAGGCGTGGGGGCGTGGTGATTGACTCATGTGTTACCTAGGAGGTGTTTCCTTCTTTGACGGCATGCTGATACAATTTCGCTGCGCTTGTTGAGGGATGACAAGTCTGGACGGTATATGATAAACAGTTTCTCTTTTAAGCATAGGTTGCATCTTTTGTTACCACTGTTGTAAGGTGTGCTGGATGCAAGAATTTGCCATGTTATAGAGTATTCAACATTATTGTCTTTGAGATTCCAAATGTGTTTACTGAGTTCTGTAGTGTTCCGGAGTCTTTTGCATCTGAAAGAAGCCTTGTGATTGTTCCATCTGGTTTTGAATTCTCCCTCAGTTAATCCTACGTATGTGTCGGATGTGTTAATGTCCTTGCGTATTACCTTTGCTTGGTAAACAACTGATGATTTTAAGCACCCCCCGTTGAGAGGGCAATCAGGTTTCTTGCAGCAGTTACAGTCTTTGTCGGTTTTGGAGTCGTTCTGCCTGGTGGTGGGCGGCTCCTTTACAATTGCTTTATTGTGGTTTGAAATGATTTGTCGCATGTTGTTCATGCAGCTGTAGCTCAATTTAATGTTGTTCTTGTTGAATACTTTTCTTAGGGTGTTGCCTTTGGGGAAGTGTTTGTCGATCAGGGTGAGGAATTTGTGGCCAATATTAGTTGAGACGTTTTTGCTGTATGGGGGGTTGTACCAGATAATGTTGTTTCGTTTTCTGCTCCTTTTTGGTTGGTTTCCTGGCGTGGGTTCGTAGGTGAGGGTGAAGTTGTATCCGCATTCATCAAGTGCTTTTTGGTACGGGGGGGTTGCTTTGTCGAATTCAGCTTTGCTAGATGACAGCATCGATAGTCTTTTATTAATTCCGGTAGGTATTCTTTTCGTGGTGGTGGGTGGGTGGTTGCTGTCATGGTGCACGTATTGGAGTGTTGTGTTGGGTTTCGTGAATGGTTGGTAGCTGTTATTCCTCAGGTTGAAAGTGACGTCGAGGAAGTTGACGGTTTGCTTGTTGGCTTCAATCGTGATCCGTAGACCGTTCTCTTTGAAGATTTGACATATACGCCTCTTGGTATTCTCGCTGCTCCTTGGCGACTGCCAATCCGTCATCACGGTAAATACCAAGGTTCAGGTTGAGGCTAGCGAGCTGGGAGAGGAGGAAACTCCCAAAAAGTTCGCACGTTTCTGCTCCGTCGAAACTCCCCATAGTGACGTCGAATGTTGAATTGTTCTTTTTTTGCCATGGTGTACCGTTGCGGATGAGTATGGAGTTCTTTGCGTGGATGATGATTTTTCTTTTGTTGCCTGTGATTGAGTCGTAGTCCGAGGCAAAGTCTAGTGCTTTTGTCAGTAGGTCTTGCGTGATGGAAGGGTAAAATTCTTCGACATCGAAGGGGATGAAGTTGTGCTGTTGTTTGTCTTGGATGTTGCTAAACCATTTGATTACTGCTGCTGTATTTCTCCATTGGTTGAGTGGTGTTTTGTCTGTAATTTTTGTGTTGATTCTGTCCAGGATTGTTTTGCTGATTTTTCCTATTTCGGATTTAGTTGGGTTTATTAGTCGGCATGATGGGTTATTTGTGAAGTTGGGTTTGTGGTCCTTCAATGTGATGAAGGCTTCCTTGTTGGCTGTAGCGTCCACCCTGTCCTCGATGTCCAGTTCAGCCGCGATCCGTTTGTTTTCCAGGTGGATGTTCTGTAAAGTGTTGGGTTGTGCTTTTTTGTATGATTTGGTGATGCTTCTGTCCAGTAAAGTGTTATGTTCTTGTATGTTCATTTTGTAGAAATGTGTGGTTTTGTCGGCAGCTATGATGAGGTTGCTTACTTTCTTGATGCGCTCCGTGCCATTTTTCAGCTTGGTGAGGAGTGGGTTGCGGACTGGCTTGAATTTGACTGATTGTATCATTTTGAGCATGTCGTTCTCAAAATCCTTTAGTTCCTCAACTGTGGGTGGGTTCTTGGTGGATTTGAATCCGTAAGTTTTCTTTTGTGTTCCTTTTGTTTCAGGGTGGAGGAAAAAGTGTGCTTTCCACCGCATCCTTCTCAGGAAGTGTTCCGTCTTCTCTATGAGCCTTAGCTTGTAGTCATTCTGCGCGGGTATGGGGATGTTCTTCGTGGAGTAGTCGATGTTGAGTTTTTCCATTTCTGGTCGTCGTACAGTGCTCAACAAAAGTGAATTTGGAGCGGAATATATGTCTTATTTAGATTATCCAAAAAATAGTGCTCGATACCGTGGTAGAGCGTAATATGTATGTGTGGGAAAAAAATCACAAGACTATTTCATCTCTACAGGCCTGTTTCATGAGGGGTTTTCCTCAATCCTCAGGAGATTTTAATGGAAGCATTCACATACCATGGTTTATATAGGGCACAGAGCGGGTGGGTACAGGCAGGCGTGGGGGCGTGGTGATTGACTCATGTGTTACCTAGGAGGTGCTTCCTTCTGTGACGGCATGCTGATACAATTTCGCTGCGCTTGTTGAGGGATGACAAGTCTGGACGGTATATGATAAACAGTTTCTCTTTTAAGCATAGGTTGCATCTTTTGTTACCACTGTTGTAAGGTGTGCTGGATGCAAGAATTTGCCATGTTATAGAGTATTCAACATTATTGTCTTTGAGATTCCAAATGTGTTTACTGAGTTCTGTAGTGTTCCGGAGTCTTTTGCATCTGAAAGAAGCCTTGTGATTGTTCCATCTGGTTTTGAATTCTCCCTCAGTTAATCCTACGTATGTGTCGGATGTGTTAATGTCCTTGCGTATTACCTTTGCTTGGTAAACAACTGATGATTGTAAGCACCCCCCGTTGAGAGGGCAAACAATTTATTACGCTCTACCACGGTATCGAGCACTATTTTTTTGGATAATCTAATTAAGACATATATATATATATATATATATATATATATATATATATATATATATATATATATATATATATATATATATATATATATATATATATATATATATATATATATATACATATATATATATATATATATAGAGAGAGAGAGAGATTCTGCAAAGTAGTACAATAAAAGTGACTGTAGTTAACTTAGCCCCTGCTCGTTTTTGCTGTTAAAAAATAATCTGGCATTCATTTCCAAAAATATCAATTTGTTTTTGAGTAAACAGTAGATAACTTGGTTGGACGTCATCTGCAGAACTGGAGTCCATTATCCGCAATGACAGTGTGTATAAAGGCATGTAAAACTATCATTTTAATCACTGATTTGCATGTTTGTGTCGTGCTGGTCCGTGATAACTTCAAAACTAATATGGTTAACATCCATCCATCCATCCATCCATCCATCCATCCATCCATCCATCCATCCATCCATCCATCCATCCATTTCCTACCGCAATCAGGAGATATAATGGGTTATTGAATTTTACAATAGTTAAGACAAACATGGCTTCTTTGCAAAATGGCTCAGATTCAAGTTCTCAAGTTCAAAATTTTGCATTCGGCTCCTCCCGTCAAAAAAGCTGAAGACCGCCATCATTAGCCCCCAATTGCATACTTTAGCCGTATTGTTTTCAGCCTGAGTCCCAATGAGGGGGAGACCCATTTTGAATGGGCCCTAGCCGCGTGTGATGCAGCTACAGATCACCATGCTCTTTCAGTATTTTCTCAAGCATCTTGAAGAAAACATCAGTAGAAGAGGACGCAACATAGAATACTAGCGGCTTACCTTCTTTTTCTCTCATTTTAGAGCAATGGGTTTGCTCTTCCTTCTCAGTTTTTCCGCAGATTCAGTCTTTCTTCCCTTGAGGGTGCGGGGATCACATTTGGCTTGAATCTTTTAAATGTTTTGCATCCAAAAACATTTCGAAGTCTGAATAATCAAAACGATCGCTGCAAATTACACTTTTCTCGCAATTTAACTGGAGAGGACTATACTTTCCTCTTATTCCCATCATTTGGAAATGTATGCAGGCTGACCCCTTCTTTAATTATATTGCTACAAATGCGTCTGTCAGCCATATTTGCTAATTCCTTCAAATTCTGTGCAGAAATAACATGATTCAGAATGAAGATGCTACCAAAACCCATACTTAGCAATATGAAACTGCTTCCTAGTATGCTAAATGTATACATATGCAATAACCTGCTCAGTGGCCTTGTGGTTAGAGTGTCCGCCCTGAGATTGGTAAGTCGTGAGTTCAAATCCCCCGGCCAAGTCGTACCAAAGACTTGGGGGTTAAATCACCAAAATGATTCCCGAGTGTGGCCACCACTGCTGCTCTCACTACTCCCCTCACCTCCCAGGGGGTGGAACAAAGGGATGGGTCAAATGCAGAGAGTAATTTCACCACACCTAGTGTCTGTGTGACTATCAGTGGTACTTTACTTTAACTTTAAAAATGTTCTCACAAACTGGGCAGGGTAGACTTTTGGAGAAAATGTTAATTCGAGCATTTATCCACTTATTTATTGTCCACCTCTTATCATGTTCAGGATCATGCCTGAGCTGAAACCTATAATAGCTCACTTTGGACAAGAGGCAGGCTATATACCCTAGACTGGACTCTAGTCCATCACAGGCGACATAAGAGAAAACACACATTCACACTCACATTATCACTTACGGACAATTTAGAGTCTGCTAACTATCCAACATTAATATTTTTGGACTGTGGAAGAAAAAAAACTTAGAAAAACCATGGGCAGAGCATATAAACTGTCTCTTTCTCTCTCTCACACACACACACACACACACACACACACACACACACACACACACACACACACACACACACACACACACACACACACGCACGCTCACACACGCACACACACACACACACACACACACACACACACACACACACACACACACACACACACACACACACACACACACACACACACACACACACACACCACACAAAAATGACATCCTGCCTCCCTGATAGGAAGTTGTTATTCGTGTATTTTGATGATATGAAAGTTGACCACATTTACATGCAAATCGAAGTTCCAGATTAATAGGGTCCACATATGAGGACGAAGGATGACTGCATGGTAATATGCTATTATAGTTTTTAAATACATTGACCGATGTTTTGACGCCGAATTAGCATGGTTCCAGCACAAAAAATCATGTCGCGACGAAAGCAACTTGCTTTTCCAATTGGGATACAATTTTATCAAGTTCAACTGTCATTTCTAATAATGATTCAGGTTGTGCATACAAAATTGAAGAATCGTTTCTCTGCTACTTTTTTTTTACACCTCAACCTTGAGAGGATGAAGGCGTAAACACAGTGTTTACACAGTCTATGTTGATTATGATAGCTGGACATTTATAGGAATGCCATTTGTGGTGTAACACAAATAAAAATGAATTGAAGAGAATGTGTATGTTCATGCGTGGATGTCATTTGCGTTATTTTTGCAAAGCAAATCAAAATCATTTTGAGATGGTTTAGTTCTTTCATGTTGGAAAATGTGTGGTAAGGTGTGTGATGGACAACAACGATCTAGTTCTTCCCATATCCAGTAGGAAAAATATCTGAGTATATTTTGCTAAAAGATACATTACATGTAATGTATCAAATCACTGCTTGTCAGACAGAGCGACATGTCAATCATCCATCCATCCATCCATTTTCTACCCCTTATTCCGTTTGGGGTCGCGGGGGGCGCTGGAGCCTATCTCAGCTACAATCGGGCGGAAGGCGGGGTACACCCTGGACAAGTCGCCACCTCATCGCAGGGCCAACACAGATAGACAGACAACATTCACACTCACATTCACACACTAGGGCCAATTTAGTGTTGCCAATCAACCTATCCCCAGGTGCATGTCTTTGGAGGTGGGAGGAAGCCGGAGTAACCGGAGGGAACCCACGCAGTCACGGGGAGAACAGAAAGATCCCGAGCCCGGGATTGAACTCAGGACTACTCAGGACCTTCGTATTGTGAGGCAGACGAACTAACCCCTCTTCCACCGTGCTGCCCATCATCTGTCAAACAAAATGATTCAGACAGCTAAATATAAACCCTTTGTTCTCCTGAACATAATGAATAACTTGTCTGGCTCCAAATGTAATCTGTGTGATAGCAAATTTCAATACAAAGTATGTAAAGTTAGATTTCATATTTGTGTTGAGCTATGTACTAACCTCAAAGGATAGAAGGGGAATGCGCTCCAGTGTTCTTGTTTATCTGCGACTGTATGTGTTTAATTAATGTATTCCACTGTATCATGGTTTGATTTTCCTTTGAGCACCAGAGACACAAATCAAGGGGATTCATAAAGGAAGGGGAAAAACATCCTCGGGTGTTAGACTTGTTTTATTGCCTTAAAATTTTCCAACTCCAGAAAAACAAATAAGTTAAGCCCTGTGGGATATAGCACACAAATAGAATAATGCATTTGTGTCTGTCAAATGCCTTTCCATAGCTAAACAAAGAAAGCATCATGAACAAATATGAAAAACACAGCACACATACTGTCAACAAACAATTCTTGGTGAGAGATTATTGGATTCTCAAATACATTTGGATGTACATACAGGCTCAATCACCTGCAATCTGAGTTATGGTATAAATGACACTCAATCGGCAAATAAGTGTTCCTATTTCTCAGCTCATTTGTCTATACTGGCTTCAATGTATAGGTGGAGGACCCCTGACTGCAAGGGATGTTCGGCCTTTACCAATAATGACCAGAATAAAGATGACTGTGGTCATGCTGCACCCTTCTTACTCGTGGCCATAAGAGATAGACGGTGCTTTATTTGTAGAAAGAACTGCAACAATTTAATGATTCTTTCGATTACAAAAAGCTTTGATTTATATTTTGTTGCTTTGACGATTCCTTTTCATTTGACGATTCCTTTTAATGTGTAAAATTTGCGGAGATTATTCCGCAAGACTGCTCCAATAGAGCATACATGAGAGTGGTGCATCTATTGGTGATGCAGATCGCGCTGCAGGTGTGTGGCGGGGATAGCGGAGTCTTGAGACAGATGGATAAAAAAAAAAAAAACAACGTTAAGATGGAAAGACAGAAACGGGCCCAAAGAAGACACAAGAAAAGCTTTGTGATCTTTTAAAACCGAAAAATACAAACATTTTGGTGAAATGTTTTCACTGTCAAATAAAGTTAGCATTTCACAATAGTACCATGTCGATGATGCACCACATTGCCAGAAAGCATCCTGCATATTGAAGAGCAGTAAACAGCCTGCAACAAGGTAAACGTTTTCTTTGGCAGCTAACGATATAACTTATATGTTTGGCTAGCTTAACACGTGTTTTATTCTAACACATGTTAGGCCATGTTAGCATGTATAGTTTGTATATTAATGCTAACATGTTGTTTGTCCAAAAATCAAACAACACTTCTCCAATTATTACCTTTTCAAATGTGTGTTTGTTGAATTGAAATACTTTGTCACTCAATTGATCTTACTTTATCGTTGAGTCTTTTTAAAAAAAAGTTTGGTTCTATATTTATTACCTGGTTTTAGGCCACACACGTTTTTTTTTATTTTTTTAATATAAACAGGACCGTAACTAGTATTTGACAAATACCATGGTAATTTTGCTTGTCCAAGAGAAGCTTTGAAAGGCTGAAAACATGGGTATCCCAGCACCATACAAATAATGTCCTGTGGTATCCCTCAGGGCTCGATCCTTGGACCAATCCTGTTTTCAGTGCACATGCTGCCCAGGCAACACATTTAAACAAAATGTAATATATTGTATTGTCTTTATGCTGATGATACACAAATCTATGTCCCTCTAAAAAGAAAAAAGCGACATGTTTAAAATCACTTTTAAATTGTCTTGAGGACATAAAAGTATGGGTGGCAGTAAACGTCTTCAATTTAAACGAGAACAAGAAAAAAGTAAGCTGGACCTCCTGATACCGTATTTTAAACCCACAGTCACAAATCTTGGTTTTAAGTTGGACAAAGATTTTAAATTGGAACAGCAGATGAACTCTGTCGTAAGCTCCAGTTTTTATCATCTAAGACTTTTTCTTTTTAATTAAACAGTTTTATCTTTCAACGACTTTGAGCGGGTAACCCATGCTTTTATTATATCATGTTTGGACTATTGCAACGCCCTCTATGTTGGAATGAACCAGGCCTCAATCGCTCGATTGCAGCTACTCCAAAATGCTGCCGCTTGCTTTGAACTGGCACCAAAAAAACATGAGCACATTACCCCCATTTTAGCATCCCTTCACTGGCTCCCAGTTCAATTTAGGATTCATTTTAAAAAGTTATTGTTTGTTTTAAAATCTCTTAATGGATTAGTGCCACAAATTTGTCAGACCTTTTAAGATTAAGATTAAAGTACCAATGATTGTCACACACTCACTAGATGTGGTGAAATTTGTCCTCTGCATTTGACCCATCCCCTTGGGGAGCAGTGGGCAGCAGCGGCGCCGCACCCGGGAATCATTTTGGTGATTCACCCGCATAAGGTCAGGTGATCAATTTATTCTTGTCGTCCCAAGGACATGATTAAAACCCAGGGGGTATAGTGCATTTTCTGCGGTGGCTCTAAAACTTTGATTTGATATCCCTCTTGCTATTCGGACGGCTCCCTCTTTAATGACTTTTAAGTCATGTCTTATTAAAGTATTTTTACTCCTTGGCTTTTAAACCAGGATGGGAGTTGTGTGATTTTAGTCAATTTTATTTTATTTAATGAATTTATTTTATTTTTAGTTAAATGCTTTTTACAATTGACTCTCCTTAGTTTTATCCTGCGGTATTTTAACTCTTGTGCAGCACTTTGTGAAACTTTTATTTTGTTTTGAAATGTGCTATATTAATAAAGTGGATTGGTTGATTGGCAACACTAAAGTGACCCGAGTGTGTGAATGTGAGTGTGAATGTTGTCTGTCTTACTGTGTTGGCCCTGCGATGAGGTGGCGACTTGTCCTGGGTGTGCAGCTGGGATAGGCTCCAGCGGTAGAAAATGAATGGATGGATTGGATTGGATTAGAACGTGCACCAGGACTAGACAAAATGTGTTATATTATCTAACATCTTTGACAATCTGCGTGGTTTTGTAACAGTCCACTTGTTTTACTAATATGTCGACGTTTAGCGTATTAAATAATTTTGACATGATTGAAACGTACCTTTAAAAACCATATCAAAATTGCTAACACAGACAGGATTTGAAACCAAGACCTTATGATTTGGAAAGTAAGTAAAAATGACGCCTGCCAGGGGTTTATCGGAAGTGTCTGCGGAAAATGTGTGTTTATATTCTAGTCAGTGACAGAGCATGACATGGCCAGGAATACGTTTGGGGTAAAACATTTTATATGAAGCCTTGTCATTCAATAATTTACATTTTAATGCACATCTACAGTATACGGAAAACAGGACCCCCCACTGATTGCAAAAGCCCTAAGCAGAGCGTGTGTTCTACATTTAGGGCAGGGCGGTACCTGACTGACACTTCGACAGCAATATACCGACAATATACCGGATAATATTTAAAGTAAAAATGGACTTCATCGCGTTACGTTGTTGGAGTGACTTAAGATCGTATATTGACAGAGGATGATCTACTGCATGGTGTCGTACAGCATACACAATGTCCTACACTAAAGTATATTTGCAGTCAATTATATTATCTTCTTTTAGTCACTTAAAAAAAAATACCAAGGACATGACCTCAGTGTCCTCAATGGTAGTTACAGCCATGAATTTAAGTAATACAGAGTAATGCTCCAATGGTAAGAAGTTCAATTTCAATCTGATGTGCAGGGAGAAAAAAAAAATGCCATTCAAAAAAGTAATTGTTAGAGTTTTTTCCAATTGCTTACACACTAAATTAAAAAAATCACAAACTTAACAAAGTCTACACACAGTAAGCAAAACCATTATGCAGATTTCCACACATCTTCACATCTTGCACACAGATAACAATTGTGATACACCTATTTTCACACTTTACACACACACTAGGATTGTGATACACACATCTTTATCTCCAGATTTTTTTCAAACCTTTTTATTTGTCTCATATTTTAATTTGTACTGCATGTCATTGTTGACTACTGCGATATGTTACCTGACTGTGGTAAAAATATATATTTGCAGTTTGCAGCATCATTGTTAAACATTTCTTGAAAAGATTACAGGATATTTTTACTTTCTCTTTAGGTCCTTTTATACAGTATAGGCCCACTTCAAAGTAAACAATGATGATTGCTGTGGATTTGCCAATATATTTTGTCTAGCTACAGTAATCATTCATCACATATGCTAAAAAGATCGGGCAAAATGCCCCAAACATGTGATTTCGAATACAAACTGTAGTAAAATAGTTTTTTTTTACAAATGTGTTTTGTATTTATCTCTGTTCTGGGTAACTCACTCCAATAGTGTCTTATCATTTGAAATCTGTGTGAGTGAGATGACAATAAAACTGCATTTTGATGAATGGGCATATGTTTTGACCGAAGTGTGTCATTTTGCAAATAATCTAGGAATTAAGAACACCCATGCTCACCTGCGTTCCAGCGATCGACGGAAGGACGAAGGACTTCACCCGATCATACATGCGGTCGGCGGCTAGCGTTGGCTTGCGCGTCTGCTATCCAAGTCTAAGTCCTCCTTGTTGTGTTGCTACAGCCAGCCGCTAATACACTGATCCCACCTACAACTTTCTTCTTTGCAGTCTTCATTGTTCATTAAACAAATTGCAAAAGATTCACCAACACATATGTCCAGAATACTGTGGAATTTTGAGATGAAAACAGAGCTTTTTTGTATTGGATTCAATGGGGTACCAATACTTCCGTTTAACTAGTGACGTCACGTGCATACGTCATCATATATAGACGTTTTCAACCGGAAGTTTAGCGGGAAATTTAAAATTGCACTTTATAAGTTAACCCGGCCGTATTGGCATGTGTTGCAATGTTAAGATTTCATCATTGATATATAAACTATCAGACTGCGTGGTCGGTAGTAGTGGGTTTCAGTAGGCCTTTAATTGATCAATTTGTGCATACCTAGGAACATGCGCACAAATAAAACACAGATGCTCCGTGTCTTTAAAAGAAAAGTAAAAACATGACAGTGTTTTGCTAAATGAGATAGCACTCTTCAGTTAATTAATCTCCCACACCTCGTCAAACTACCAGGTAGCTAAAAAACGTTAGTTGACAAATAGGCTGCTCAAGCGAGGCTGAGATAAAGGGGTTAGATAATGAGATACTAATCACCCGCATCAGTTAAGTCCATCAGGCCTAATTTCCCTAAAATCAAAATAGCATGCATATGGAGCTAATCTGCTCGTTTCTTTTTATAAATTAATTTCCCAAACCAGAGGTTCAGCGCCACACTAATAAGGCATATTCACGCACCCATGTAAGCACCCAGTCTAAAGCCCCTCCTTTCGCTCATGGAGAGATTAAAAGGTGTTATGAGCCATGGACTGTGGAACAAAGAGATAGAGATAAGTAGATAAGGAGTATACTCAGAAGGAACCGCATCTACTCGGATAATGAGGCTGCCAGAGCCTCACTGAATTAGCTTCTACTTCTTCTCCTTTGCTTTCCAATGCATTTTATGTGCTGTTTTGTTTTTGCTTTACAATCTTCTTTACCCTTTTGTTGTTCCGCAGCCGACAAAAAATGGAACTTGCATATTGTGCATACCAAATTAGCTCAGGTGTATTCAGTCATTTGCTTGCTTTCGAGTGTTAATGATGTTGAACGACAATCACTAAACATTATTTTCACCAAAATAACAATCAGTGTTATACTTGCATTCCCACTGTGGGTGGAACAGCTCAGCTTGACTTGTTACTGATTGACATTTGAAGTTCTTTACTCCTCCACTGTAGAGTGTGACCCAGCTGCAAATTGAAACAAATTCCCAAACATGCTTAAATACATCAAATCTGTCCTTGGTACTTGGCTGTTGTATGAACAACCAATTAGCTGCACAGGTTGCAGCATAGCTACAAAACCTAGTTATAAGGGGGGGTAGCATTTGGTTGTCTCAAGTGCTCTAATTGGCTCAGCATGTCGCTCTTAAAGATCTGCTTGGTCTTTGTTAAACTGACAAATTTAAAGAGATAGAGAGTAAGAACAAGTAAGGAGAAAGAGCGCATTAGCCCTTTAATGGAATGAGATGCCAAGTCGGTCTGAAAAGCCTTTCCATTTCCCTTGAACAAGTTTCATGGCCTTTCATTGGCCTTGTATCTCAGATAGTTATTTCCTCTCCAGTTAATTATATTTATTTGCCTAAACTCCCTGAACATATAAGAGGAAAACCACAAATATGATGAGACTTTGAAAATGATGGAGCTCTTCAGAGAAAGTGTCTGCTTCCTTCTGGAGTAAGTGAATAACCAGGACTAAAGATGAGGCTTCCTCATCAATCAAGGAGCTAAGGTGTAAACAACATTTTATTTATTCTGTTGCATGTTCATGAGGGTTTGAACCACCTTTATGTTTCATAACAAATCACTTTAAATAGACTCCCTTTTTAGACCAGTTGATCTGCCGTTTCTTTTCTTTTCTTTTCTCCTCTGCTCCCCTCTCCCTTATGGAGGGGGAGTTGCACAGGTCCGGTGGCCACGGATGAAGTGCTGGTTGTCCAGAGTCGGGACCCGGGGTGGACCGCTAGCCTGTGCATCGGTTGGGGACATCTCTACGCTGCTGACCCGTCTCCGCTCGGGATGGTTTCCTGCTGGCCCCACTATGGACTGGACTTTCGCTGATGTGTTGGATCCGCTGTGGACTGGACTTTCACAATATTATGTCAAACCCACTCGACATCCATTGCTTTCGGTCTCCCCTAGAGGGGGGGGGGGGGGGGGTTACCCACATATGCGGTCCTCTCCAAGGTTTCTCATAGTCATTCACATTGACGTCCTACTGGGGTGAGTTTTCCTTGCCCGTATGTGGGCTCTGTACCGAGGATGTCGTTGTGGCTTGTGCAGCCCTTTGAGACACTTGTGATTTAGGGCTATATAAATAAACATTGATTGATTGATTGATTGATGAATGGCCTCCTTTGAAAAGGAGTAACACAACTCTCAACCCCCATTCATCCATTCTAGTGCAGTGGTTCTTAACCTGGGTTCGATCAAACCCTAGGGGTTCGGTGAGTCAGTCTCAGAGGTTCGGCGGAGCCTCCTCCGTGGAGGTCAAGACACACCCGACTCATCGTGTAAATACAAACTTCTCCCTATCGGCGTATTATTGACACCCCCAAACAATGTTCCCTCTAATTTTGCATCTGATTTGCAGGTGTGTAATTTGTTGTGAGTTCATGCACTGAGTTGGTTTTGTTCTTCGAACAAGGTGATGTTCATGCACGGTTCATTTGGTGCACCAGTAAAAAAACATAACTTTGTCTTGAATTTGAAAAAAAACAAACATTTTATTTTTCACTAAAGAAGGGTTCAGTGAATGCGCATATGAAACTGGTGCGGTTCGGTACCTCCAACAAGGTTAAGAACCACTGTTCTAGTGTAAAAGACGACAATATTAAATGGATGAGAAGAGAAGCCTTAAAAAGCTTCATGGACTGCTAAAAGCCCAGCGAGAGCATGGCTAATATGACACCCCAAGGTCTAATCTTCTTAGTGGGGTGGGATCAAATGAGTATCCATTACAGAATCAACCCTCATCCCAACCCCGTCTCTCCCACACCAATACTACTACACCATCCCCTTTTCTTCTCTCCACCCACAGCCCTCCCTTTAGAACCAATACATGCATTGATAACCAACATTGAGACAATTGGCTAACCCAAAGCCCTAATCAGGTATTAGCCACAAAAGCTGTAACGGAAGGCGGCTAATCTCCACACTCGCTTCATCTGGAGAGGCAAGGCCCGGCAGTTGGAATTTGACTGGCCTAGCCCGAGAAAGAAGATGCCAGATAGAAATCAGATTAGACTACAGGAGAGATATTGTGAGGGAATATGTGTTAGAAGGCCAAAGAGCTCTCAAACCTGAAGCGTGTCTTTCAGAATCCTTTTGGGTGAACAACATATTGTATTGTAGACTTTGACCTCCAAAGAATCGTTCGGCTGAATACGTTGCATGAAGGAGTTGAGACACAGGGCCTGATCTACTAAGCTCTTAACACCACACGCTAAAGAGCCTGTGCAAACTATACATTGGAGTCTGTTAGTGGGCGTGTTACATGTGATCTACTAAGACTGCGTGTACAATTAATAACTAGGGCAAAAGTGGTGCAGACCTCCATATTTTAAATGAGGATTTTGTGTTTACTACTGGCTGTGCCCAAAAATACACTGTTTTCCCTCCATTTGTATGAAATGATATGCTCCAAAAGCCCAACCTATGCGGTTATGTTATGTTGTAGAAAATGCAGCAGACAAATATAATATACCTATATAGCACCTGTCTGAAGTGGCCCCCCGCACCCCCACACACACACACATACCTTGTCCAAATCTCCGCAAACTTGTCTCGATTGTTTGTGCTACATTTGTGCTGGTTTGGGCCACAAACATTTTTGGCCAAACTATTACAGTTTTTGAGTTATTAATGTTTTGCGAATCACCTGTGTGAAGCTCCCCCCAACCATGACCACATCTTGTCCAACTCTCCCCAAACGTGTTCCAAATGTTTGTACTGGTTTGTGCTGCAAAATTTTTAGTTTTTTTTATTTCCGTTTCAGATGTTATGGTTTTTAAGTTGGTGATGTTCTGTCTTTTTTATTATTAACTTGTAAATAATCCTAATTAGACCCCCCAATTATGTCAAAAGCTCCTAAAACTTGTCGTATTCATTTGTGCTGGTTTGTGCTGCAAACATTTTAGTTTGAGACATTACAAGTTTTAAGTTATTTTAAAATACATATTCTAGACTACAAATATCATCATGACCCCCACCATGTCCAAATCACCACATAACTGTTCCATTTGTTTGTGCTACACTTGTGCTGCTGTTATAGTTTTTAAGTTATTAACGTTTCAATATGCATAACCATTACTACACGCAAACCTTTAGCACAAGGGTGTCCAACTCATTTTAGGTCAGGTGCCGCGTGGAAGAAAATCTATTCCCAAGCGGGCCAGACTGGTAAAATTATGGCACAATAATTTAAAAATAAAGACAACTTACAAATTGTTTATTTTTGTTTTACTTCGGACAAAAACATAACATGCACATTCTGAAAATGTACACATTACAAATAACTCTTTTCCTGAGGAAAAAATGGTGCAGTTTCAAAACACCATGAAGAACACAATGAACCTAGACTTTGTCTCAGTATATTTACAAAGCCATTCAACTTTAAGCACTTCCTGTTTAGCATTCTCATATCGGCAGTTCATTAAAAACGTGTTGGGAAAAGTAACCAATTGTTTCCTCAAACTGCCGAATTGGTGACATCCACAAATGCCACAACACATTCATGTTTCATCATTCAAATGTTACAATTATAATTACAATTAAAGTTAAAGTTAAAGTACCAATGATTGTCACACACACACTCGGTATGGTGAAATTTGCCCTCTGCATTTGACCCATCCCCTTGTTCACCCCCTAGGAGGTGAGGGGAGCAGTGGGCAGCAGCGGTGCCGCGCCTGGGAATCATTTTTGGTTATTTAACCACCAATTCCAACCCTTGATGCTGAGTGCCAAGCAGGGAGGTAATGGGTCCCATTTTATTTATAGTCTTTGGTATGACTCGGCAGGGGTTTGAACCCACAACCTACCGATCTCAGGGCGGACACTCTAACCGCTAGGCCACTGAGTAGGTTTTAATTTAATTAAAACAATTATAAAAATGACACCATAATAGCCAAATGAAATGTAACATAAATACAAACTTAACAGACGTGAACATGGTACATTTACGCATACAATAAAATAAAACAAACAACTAATATGGAAACACACATTTTTACAATGGAGTTCAGGGTGCACATTGTGCCATCAACATATTGCACGGAATTCTAACTACTTCAAAGATAATGGTCCTGTTGACTTAAGTCTTTGCATCTTGCCTTTTTGTTATTTTACCTGTTGAGTGGATAATTTACAATAAAAGAAGATATTGTGCATTGCTACAGCGTTTGTCTGCCTCCAGTCAAAACAGGAGCAGCTGATATCTTGCACTGTGCTCATTGGAGTAGCGGCAGCCAATCCAGAGCGCACTTAAAGTCAGCTGATACGTCATCTATAAACAGTGTGATATATGATGAGGGTTACACTTGAATTGTTATCGCGACATCCAGTGGACATATTTAGAACAGCAGTTTATTTAATTAACAAATTGCAGCTATTTTTTATACTTAAGAAACTCATTTTGCGGGCCGGATTAAACCGTATGAGGCCCGCGGGCCGTACATTTGACACCCCTGCTGTAGCAGATTAGGCCTAAAGTGTACAAAGACCATGTATTTTACCTGCACTGAAATAATTGACAATATACTCAAATCACACATTGACATTGAACAGCCAGCACTTGAAGAATGCCCACCTCCACCATGAAGGCCCAGTTTAACAACAATGGGTTAGTCAATAGTAATTTCTTCCCACTGCCCAAAAACGTTTGGTAATTGGATACTGCAAATATCCCATGGGAAAAAGGTAAACTATGTTTTACCCTTGATGAGCTTAGACTTAGGCTATGTTTCACACTGCAGGGTCTGATGTCCAATTAAACATTTTTTTTTTGTCATATTCAATCTTTTTTATGTGGCCGTTTAGATTAAAAAAATTAAATGCAATGTCTAATGTGAACGCAGTATTACCCGCATATTAACATTTTCCTGAGGGAACTCTCCTGAAGGAATCAATAAAGTACTATCTATCTATCTATCTACAGACACGACGTCATGATGTCACACGCACTGCAGTGTTTCCGGGTTGATCAAGGCTTCAACTGTCATTGGTCTCAGTATCATCATCATCATCATTTCTTTTTATTCCTTTCATGAAAATGCATATATACAAGTCATGTACAGTTGACACTTTCATTGTTTTTTTGTTTTTTATACAGTACTGAAGCATTTGTGGCATTTTTTTGTGCAATCAATGTCAATATTTTCTGAACCGAATTAGGAGTGGTGGAACTTTTACGTGAGTTCCTAAAACATATTATTTTTACCTGTTTTTTGTTGCATTGTGAAATATTTATTTTGTAACGGTATATTTTAGCGAATAGTCTATCGCCAATCGCCTATCGCTTTTTGATGACGTTCTGGTCGGATATATGTGGACCGAGCGTTCACATTGAGGATGCATTGCGTATATATCCAATTTATTTCTACATAGGAAAGAGGCCTGAGTCGGATATGAAACACTCTGAAGTGAAATGTTGACACTGACATGAAAAAATCATACGTGTCGCATATGGGTAAAAAAATCAGAATTCACCTGCAGTGTGAAAGAGGCCATAAGATGTACTGTATGTTTATTTTCATGGCCGTATTATCCTTTGTGGTATAGTATTACCTTAGCTTACCAGTATTTTGAGATATGAGCTGTCTTTCAGATTTTTGTTATGCTTTAAGTTGTAATCATAATTTGAGTTAAAACCTCTGCTCGGTGTTGTTCCTTGGAGGCTATGTTTCGCTGGCGTTCCGCATCCTGTGGACATCAGATGTAACAAGCTCAGTATGGTGGAACCAGTTGTGCTCGTAAGTTGAGGTACTACTGCATAGCTTCTTAGACACAGTGTCCAATGTATTTTACAAGACTTCTTGTTCTGACGAAAAACTCTGTCCACTGCAGAGGACAATTATTCTCAGATGAGTATAATGTACATTTTTATTTATATTTGTCATTAAATTTTGTTACATTTTCTGTCCATATATTAAGATTAGTATTGAAACATATTTTTGGTACTCTCACATGTATGAACATCATTGACTGTAATAGACAGGCTTCAAACTTGTTTATGATCAATTCTGAGATGGCTGTACTTTAAATATGAAGATGCCAGGGAATAGCTGAAGGTGTCAGGGGAGTTCTGCTTGTGACTGTGGTCAAGGGCAAGCTGTCGCCAGGGCAACCACGTGCATGTGCACACACACACACACACACACACACACACACGCACACACACACACTCTCTTGTATTTGTTACCTTCTTGAGACCTCCAAAAAATGCCTACCTCTTTAGGACCACCCTTTTTTCTAGATATATACAGATTTGTATTTACAACATTTATAATATATACATACATACTATGCAAATATAAAAAAGATAGGCTGTTAGTTATTTTTTTTGTTGAATTTTTTGTTTGTAATTGGATTTTAATCTTCATTATTTACTTCAAGTTATTACAGTATGTCTCTATATACATATTTATTTTATTTTGTGTATCAATTTTGGCCAAAGGGGGTGCATTTCAATTTCTTACACACACTTGTTATTTCATATGTTGGCCAGAGGGGGAGCACTTCAAATTTTTACACACACTTGTCATTTCATATGTTGACCAGAGGGGGAGCACTTTTATAACCGACACACAGTCGGTTGGGACCACCCTCATTTTGTTAGATTTCACTACCAGAAATAAGATCTCTATTTTTTGTTTTTTGTAATGTGCTTAAGGCCGATGACAAATGAGTCACGGACCACTTTGGGCAACCCAGCTGTAGAAGCTAATGGTTAATGACCACTATAGTCTTAGTACCGTAGTGGATTAGTTCATCCCATGGTTACATATGGTACGCGGGTTGTCTTACGTCAGCACCGGAAGTCGTAAAATCAGCTGTTCGCCTGGCGGGTTTTTTCGAGGATGAATAGGGAAGTCCTTCTTTAGCTGCCTTCTTGTTTTATCATATATTGCTGCCTTTGCACCTGTCAATGTTTACTTTTGTATGCACATTAAATCAACAAAAAATCCTGACTTTGGAGCAATGTTCACGGACTCTGTAGATGCAATGGTTTTCCGTATTGAGACCATGACTTCAGTCCTCATATGGAAGGCACTTTTCCTTGTTGATGTCTCAAGAAGGGTAGAAATACAATAACACACACACACACACACACACACACACACACACACACACACACACACACACACACACACACACACACACACACACACACACACACACACACACACACACACACACACACACACACACACACACACTGCTGTATATTGTACATTTGATTCATTGTACCTTATAAACTTGGAATTAGCAAAATCCCATATTGCGTCTAATAATACCTATACTACACTGAGATACTGTATATTTGAAGTGTATGCTTTATCCACACATTTTACGAACCCATAACCATTGACTTTGAATTTGTCTCAAACATGACCAAACAGTGTTGCAAATCTCAAACTTTTTTTTTGATCAACTAAACTAAACTAACAGTGTCTTTGTATCCTACAATAGCACGGACAAATCCTGAATAAAACAGACTTAAACTCTCCAATCTGTGCACATATCTTATGTTCTCCAGGGGGGAACAGCCTGTCCTTAGCAAAGCAGACAAATGTTAATTCCCTCCAGTGAGCACAGGTCTGACCTCTAGACTTCTTGAGCAGAACACACAAACACACACGCGCACACACACACACGCACACACACTTACGCACACACACACTTACGCACACACACACTGTCTTCTCAGAAGGTCACAGAGCAGATGACACCAGCCTGTTCCCTGTTTCACTTCGATTGGCCCATCTTTTCTCCTTCATTACCGCACACAGCTGTGAATAAGAGTTAGTGTGTGTGTGCGTGTGTTTGTGTGTGTGTGTGTGTGTGTACGTATGTCTGTTTACTCGCACTGCGAAATGGCTAAGTGCTGTTAGTGCAGTTTTTATCAGTGAGGCCACTGGTGAGACTCGAGGGAACAGACCAGTGCTATCTCTCGCTCTCTCTCTCGTTGTGCCTGCCCTGAAAATTGATATTGAACATGTAGGAGGAGAAGGGGAGGAATCTCTCATGCTGGTAGCAATTAGCTAAAAAGGGATTTGCAACACTGTGATTCATCACATCAGAGATCGAAGTTACTTTCTCAGCTTGTTTCTTCCCCTTTTATTCACTTCTTGTTTACTCAAGGCTAGCCCATGCAGGAGACATGTTTTTTTTTAAATTTTCTACACACATCTGTGTGCTTCTAATTGTTTTATAGCTTTCTTTATTCATTCTCAAACATATTTACAAAGGACCCACTGTCTGTCCCACTGCCTCTCTCTCAGCTAGCTAGCTGCTAAGCTAACAGAGCTAAGCTAGTCCCGATCCAAAGCAACTGCGCCCCGAATTATGTACACAGGAGGAGAAGACGGCACAAACAACATGGGCCGTAGTTTAACTCTATTTTTATATATATATATATATATATATATATATATATATATATATATATATATATATATATATATATATATATATATATATATATATATATATATATATATATATATATATATATATATATAAAATAATAATATTGATTAAACAAGGGGAATGGAGTATGTGAACTAATCCAAATATGTGTGGTGTGTAACTATGTGTGGTGATTAGCTGTTGAGTGTTACTGGTAGTGTTGAGCGAGAGGCGAAAGATCCAGGGCGAGAGAGAGACGTCAGAGTCTGTGTCCATGCGAGGGGATCGAGATCCGGGAAGGCAGTCGAGATCCAGGGGGAGTCCAAGGACGCGAGACACACAGCTCGAATCCAAGGCGACGGAAGAAAACACTGCGGGCACAAGGGAGAAGACAGGGGACACATGAGCATGGTAGCGGTAGGACACTGAACGCAAGAATGCACAAGGAGCTTTGTTCGTTGGCTTACTGTACGGGAACAGATGACTACGTTCTGGCGCGGGATAGCAGGTTGTGCAGGCTTATGAAGGCGGGTCTGATGATCAGTATCAGGTGTGCTGATTGCCGGTGATTGATTGCTGCTGTGCATCGGCGCAGCCTCTGCCGAAGTGGCGCGTGCAGGTGCGCTCTTGGAGGCGAAATCAGCAGAGCGCACAGATGAGTGCGCATTGGAATGCGCCCTGGCCCTGACATGCTTCCTCACACTGCTGCTACTCTTCCCCTATTTTGCCGAAGACAGCAAGAACGCAACTCGATGAAAGACACAACGTGAGTATGACACCCTGCTGTCCGTGCAACTCTCTCATGGATGGGTTGTCTGTACTAGAAGACGTTTGCTAGCGTTAGCTGTAGCGAGCTGACTAGCCCAGTTTATATTAGCCCTAAACGGCCTACAAGCCAAGGTGAACTGGTTAAGACGCAGCATAGAGTTAGCCCTTTAGCTAGTCCTACATCCCAGTCTACCGGACACCACACCTTAGTCATAGGGGACTCCATCCCCCGGAACATACAGTTTAGTAAACCAGCCGTTATTAAGTATATTCCCGGGGCCAGAGCACCCGACATTGAAGCTCGTCTCAGAGAGCTGACTCACAACAGGCCTAGTAAACATGTACAACAGGCTAATTGCACCACGAGCTACGCAAACATAGTTGAATACGTAGGCTCCAATGACACTAGGATGAGACAGTCAGAGATTACAAAGAGGAACATAGCTCGGACTTGTAATCTCGCTAGAAAGATGTCTTGGCATCGAGTACTTGTCTCAGGCCCCCAGCCTGCGAGAGGAAATTAATGATGAGAGGTATATCAGATTAGTTTTGCTTAACGAGTGGCTGTCTAGTTTTTGTAGAGAACAGGGACTAACGTTTATTGATAATTGGCCCTCTTTTTGGGGCACAACGGGCTTGCTGAGGAGGGATGGCTTTCACCCTAACCGGTAGGGTGCCATCACTCTATTTGAGTCACGCTTGATGAAGCTTGCGTACCACTAGTGGCAGACTCATGTATAGAGAGTATGGACAACTAAATGAAAGGCGCCATGTTTGCGCGTGCGTTCTGACAATAGTTTTCTTGACGAAATAAGTCAAAATAATACGGTAAATCTAAATATAGTTGTAGATAGACTCCAGCTCATAAACTTACATTAAAACACGCTTTTGTTTTGTAAAAGTAGTATATATAACAATAATTTTGGGGCAAAAATGCGGCCATTTTTGATACACTCTATGTTCATGCAGTAATTAATTAAAGGGCATGTATAATGAGGAACTGCAGTGTCACTTAGCTGCGGTTTCAAACTGGTACGTAACATGGTGCCCTGTCGTCACGTGAGTGCCCTTTGGCCAATCATTGAGGAGATCCCTTGAAACTGGGTTGTCCAGACTGTCTTTGTACAGGACTCTGACTAGTGATACACGTACCACAGTTTGAGAATCACTGGTATATTAGCATCGAGCTAGCGCAATTAGATCTGTAGGTCGTGAGTTCAAACCCCGAGTTATACCAAAGACTATAACAAATGTGATCCATTGCCTCCCTGCTTGGCACTCAGCATCAAGGGTTGGAATTGGGGGTTAAAGCACCAAAATTATTCCCGAGTGCTGCCACCGCTGCTGCTCGCTGCTCCCCTCACCTCCCAGGGGGTGGACCAAGGGGATGGGTCAAATGCAGAGGGTAATATCACTACACCTAGTGTGTGTGTGACTATCAGTGGTACTTTTACTTCTTTTTTTTTTTATTTGAACAGCGCATGCCTTACTGTACTTTTGAGCTCTGGTTTTTTGGCGAAGACAATTTTAACATTACCTTTGGTCGGTACCTATAAAAGCACTGAATTTGGTACCCATTCCCATATTGCTGCACTGAAAGCTGTGCAATGTGAAACTAATGCAAGGGCACTGTCATTTTATACAGTGTCACCACCATAAGGGGAGCAACAAAGTCACAGATGGGAGAGAAAGTGCTATCGGCTGAACAAACTTCCTACAACAAACTTGAGGCGTCTTATTTATGGCAGTTTGCACCGCGTCGTGTACTGTGTGCTTCACAAATACCAACCGCACATCAAAACCTCTAAGCATATATGAGGAAGCAGAGCACACTCCTACCAGCACCCTGGTGAAGTTCATGTTTTAGTGAGAAAGAAGAGGTTTTTCACCTCGTTTTGTTATTCTAACTCAATATTTTGAGTGATGGAGAACGTCTATTTTGACTATTTAAACACCAACCTAATGAAACTGGCACAGCCTGGGCTGAGAGAATGTGTGTAATGCAGGCTTGTTTGGGTTCTGTGTTTATGCAAGTGGTGGGGATGAGGTCAAACTGGCCTCGGGGTTTTAAGGGCAATAGCTCATTGGGCAGCAGGTATGTGGTGTTTCAATTGCAGGACAATTACCGTTTTGCAGGAGTCCACAAATACATGGTGTCATCTTTAACTGAAACAAATGTAATATTGGACGTACACTCTCTTGACTAGCAATGTCATCTTCATAGTAAATGAATGCAATGTAATGCCAGCCTAAGATAATTGTTTCAAACATTACGCCTACGATGTTTGGTTTTAGTTCTTTTTGACAAAGGTTTCAATCATGCTTTAGCAGTCTGGATTAATGGTGAGGTTGCTGTTAGAAGTGTCCCGATCCAATATTGATATTGGTCCACTGTTAACAAAGGTCCATTGAAATGTATTGTCATGGATCAAAAGTGTTTAATATAAGCAACTCTGAATGCTGCACTTCCTGTAATAATAAATTTAACGGGACAAGCGGTAGAAAATGGATGGATGGATAAAACAATCATTTATACTTTTATAATTCTTCCTGTTGCACTTTCACTTTCCTTTAAAGAAAGATCACTAGGGGTGTCCAATGTGTGGCCCACATCTTGTTTTTTATTGACCTGTGGCTTATTGTAAAAATAAAATTGGAATTAAGTTAACGTACCACTGATAGTCAAGTCAGTGAAATTACCCTCTGCATTTGACCCATCCCCATGTTCACCTCCTGGGAGGTGAGGGGAGCAGTGAGCAGCAGCGGTCGCCGCGCTCGGGAATCATTTTGGTGATTTAACCTCCAATTCCAACCCTTGATGCTGAGTGAGGCATGGAGGCAATGGGTCCCATTTTTATAGTCTTTGGTACGACTCGGCCGGGGTTTGAACTCACGACCTTCCAGTCTCAGGGCGGACACTCTAACCACAAGGCCACTGAGCAGGTAATATTAGGTATTATAGTAACTTTGGTTAACTATTTTGTAAATAGCTTAACAGTATATTAGCGTACACCGAATTGGTTTTAGCTTTAATGAATCAAATTGGCCCCTGATTATGTATTGGAAATACATGCAAACAATTTTCCTTAATTTTGTTGTAGTTTTTATTTTTTTGTTGTTGTATTCATTATGGTGGTAAAGCGTCTTAAAATGTCAGATTTTTTACTTTTTGAAACCTGCAGAGATCATGACTATCGGATTGATTTCAGTATCACCCACTACTCGAGGCTGCATTATCGGTATCACATTGGAAGTGAAAAAGCTGTATCCAGACATCCCTAGTTGTTGTGCAGCTTTTTATTACAATGAATTGTTTTCATAAGGTGTATAGAAATAATATAAACATAAAGGGATAAGCGGTAGAAAATGGATGGATGGATGGATCAATAATTAATACAATATACAATAATATGATATGATTTGTTATAATGAAAAATAAATGATTCATACATATATTTATATTACTTTTATATTATATTATATATATATATATATATATATATATATATATATATATATATATATATATATTATATATTATTATATATATTATATTACTATATTACCTTCTTAAAACCCATTTTTATTCACTGGCTTTTAACCCAGCATGAGACTTTAAACTGTTTTTAACTTTTAACTTTTTTAACTGTTTTTAACTTTTAACTGCTTTTTATCTAACAAAATTGTTCTTAGGGTAATTTTGTATTTGCTTTTTTAATGTGTATTTTACTTCTGTTTTAAATTTTATTTTTTAGTCTGTCCTTTGCCTTTATTTCTTTGTGGTGTACAGCCCTTTGTTTTTCAACTGTGGTTGTTTTTAAAGGGCTTTATAAATAAAGTTGGTATGGTATGGTATGGTATATTACACATTAAGTTATACTACAGTCATACAGGAAATACATTAATCAATATTTGTAAACACTTTTTATAGAAGGAATTGCATCACAAAGTGCTGTCTACAATACTAGCTGGGTCAACAGGCACAGGACAAATACACTCATGCACACACAATAACATAATGATAAAGACTCTCAGGAAATGCTCTTGATGAGGAAACACTTGTGGCAGCGGTGCAAGCAGGCGCAGTTGTTGTAATGACAGATACAAATATAATTTTTGTAGGTAAAATAAATAACTAACAGCATAATTTTAAATCCGATGCATGAAAAGAGACGGAAATGTTGCAGTACAAATATTTTCACAAAATATAAAAAAAACACAAAACAAAGAAGGAGATCCTTTAAGTTATTTGCAACACAAACAAGCAAAGCTGCATTTCATTGTCAGACCTGTAGAACTTGAAATCCATCTGCACGTTTTGCAGTATTTACTCTCCTCCAGGAAACTATAATGTTCTTGATAATAGCGTGACAAAAGGTTATTACAATGTTTTGTGGTGTGTTCATTTGTTAATTCCTCCAGACTGTAGAACAGATGTAGCAGAGGGGCCTCAGTGGACAATGGATGTGGTACACTTAATGTGATCTCCAGATGTGACTCTCGATGTCCAACTGCAACAGAAAATAATAATGGTTGGAAAATTCTATTTTTTTACTCTACTGTACTCACTGCAAGTTTTGTGAGGACACCATTTTAGTGTAGTTCAGACCTGATATATATATATATATATATATATATATATATATATATATATATATATATATATATATATATATATATATATATGTTACCTCTTGAAACTTTTATTAGTAGATTAGAAGATTGTCACTTTGTGACATTTTTGGATTTACGAGGAGTATGTTCGGCAACGCACTATCACAGAGACAAGCAGACACAGTGTGTAGACCAAAAAAGGAGAATGAACGCATTTTGGCTTAAAAACTAACAATAAAGGTGACGCTATAAGACTAAAACGCCACTCTGCAAGAAGTGCTTCAAGCATGGCTAGCATGGCTAGCTAGCTAGCGGCTAACGTCCATCCGCCGTCGGCAGTGTTTTAGCTACTTCTAAATCACTAATCCTGGCGACAAATAAAGTATGTTTCTTACAAGTATCGTCCCTGCAGGATGAGGAATAGCGAAACATTCTTCACTACACACCGTAGGAGGATACAATAGGTCACCGGCGCCACCGCTAACAAGCTGGCGCTTCACAATGTAAACAAATGCCATGGGTGGATCTACACCTGACATGCACTGTAATGATACCAAGTACAAGAGCGTATCTAGTCGATACTAATATGATTACATCGATATTCTTTAGCATTAAAACATATTTTTTAGGGTTTTTTTTAATTTAAATTATATTTATAAACTCAGGAAATACATCCCTGGACACATGAGGACTTACATTAGGACCAAAGCATGATCATGTAGCTAGAATAAGGGTTTATTAAATTTTAACAGAAGTGTAGATGGATCATGTTAAAACAGAAAGTAAGCAGATGTTAACAGTACATGAACAAGTAGTTTAATAATTAATTTTCTACTGCTTGTCCTTCATAATTTTGACGATATAATAGAATTAGAAATGACCCAATATGTTACTGCATAGTCAGTAGCCAAATTAGGAGACTTTGTGTGCTTACTAACTAATAAAATAGCACCGTCTCTTCTCAGCATTTGAACGGCAAATGTGAAAATAAAAATAATCTAAAACTCGTGAAGTTAAATGGAAAATAACTTTAGTATAATCACTGGATACATATAACAATTTAATTATTATTTTTTTCTTTTTACTTTTTTTTTTCTTTCCATGATGGCAGGTGAGGCCGTGCCTCCCCTGCCTCTAGTGACGGCACGCCACTGATATATATATATATATATATATATATATATATATATATATATATATATATATATATATATATATATATATATATATATATATATATATATATATATATATATATATATATATATATATAAATCAAACAACAGTACCACTGATAGTAGTGGAAAAAAATAGCAACTAAGTCACTAGAAGTTCCGTGTAAAATGTACAATGGATTTTACAACTTCGTACTGTAAATATAATAACAGTTAATTATGGCAACATAAGCTGCCAGTTTTTTACCGTAAAACAAATGTGGTGATGTTTTTAATCACAGTAATACACTGTAAGAACAACAACCGCAAATTTTAGGGTAAAAAAAAAATGGCAGCTTTGTCAACAGAATTGTACTGTAGTTTTTAAAATTTAAAGTAATATACTGTAACATTTTTACCATAAAATCTATTGTAATTTTTACTGTGTACAATTTGATGGATGTATCTCTTTGAGATCATAAATTATTCTGATATTTAGGTCTTTGTTTTGATTTTGACCAAACAACATTTTTGGTTGACATAGTATGTGTTGCAATTTTTATTAATATTAAAGTTTAAAAGACATGCAATTTCATGCAGTACATATAGTTTTTTTCTGTCAAAATGGAAATAATGAATACATTTAGTAAGAAAAGATAAGGTACAATATTGATATTATATTTGGCGTTCACATGCCATATACAACGATCTGGCAGCCCAGGTCTGGTCCCCGGGCTTTGTGTTTGACACCTGTGATATAGACCATATCATAAAACTCAGAAAACATAAACTTCACTCAGATCTACTTGTAACATATAAAATACAAAAGCAAATAAACAAAAAACCTACTCACCCCAGCATAAGGCAGAATGGGATCTTTGCCCCAGTCACAGTACCTTGACAGTTTAAAACCTGAGCGGTAGCCATTAATAGACGAGGAGATGACGGATGAGTTCATATGCCATGCAAGCAGCCCTAGACAATGGCTCCAGCTTGATGACAGATTGCCGGACCATAACCCAGTTAATGTTAAACTCATTCTCACTGCTCGATTTCACCAGTGTAATTCTATTCAGCTGTGCTGCAGTGTCCTCGCCTGTGGGTGAGGTGTGCTCTGGAACTCCCGATCACATCCTCCGGTAATGATCCCCCCGCTCTGCTCTATTGTATTGTTTTCAGAATAATCAGGTTGGTAGTCAAGGCTTTGGGTGACACAGCCATCTGTCAAGTTCATTTGTTTTGCAAAATGCAAAGGAATAACAGACGATCCTATGGGAGTCTATCTGTTATCGAATAGGTGAGAATTGTTTACGGACACTAGAGAAGGAATGAGCTTGTCTTAGCGTGTTGCCATACAGAAATGCTAGCATACAGATGTATATGGACTTATGGTCATTCTGTTATCAAACCACTGTGCAGTGTCCACATTGCACTGATGTGTCTACTTTGCATGCATGAAACGCTCATCATGTAGCAGTGTATAGGTGTTGTGAGATTTATAATTAACACCATGAGCTGTTGTCCATCTGGAGCATTGAGCCAGCTGTTTGTCGACAATGACTTCTTGTGCTCCGGACATGTAAAGTTGTTTGCATCTTGTTTTGCATGCTTGGAGTTGGAGAGTGGCATGTGTTTGTTGGTGTTTGGACTCATGTAATAATCATTGGCAGTTGTGTATTTGTCTTATCTGCTTCAGTAGTCATGGCCACCACCACCACCTTAACCACCTTGATTATTGTGGAAACCATCTATCTAGTATTGCACTCTCAAGCCATACACATTGTTCTCCTAATCTAAAATAGATGATTTACAACTTTAATGAGCACTAGGAAAACAATTAGCCAGGTTTATCATGAATACAGGACACAATGAAAACAATAGCAATTGAGAACCACTGTAACAGGGAGAGTCACAAAAAATACACAGACGACAAATTAATATTAGGCTGCAGGCAGTGTAAAACTTTTTCTCTTGCAATATCTTTGCAGATTTCCACAGTCAAATAACAGTGGTGCATGCATCTGGTGAAGACAAAGTTATTAGAAATGTAACACAATACATAGAAGGGCAACCATTTGCTTTGTTTGGTAAAACATACTTTTTTAATTGTTAGACACCTATGGGTCTTCCCCACAAAATGAACAATGGATATAATCGGATTAGTTTGAACTGGTATTCCACAGGTCACGAACCATTACAACCACTGCCATACTTTCATATACTGTAATCTGAAATCAGTACGGGTTTTGCATTGACAGACATAAATAATTAGCCGTGGATACAAAAACTCGGTTACATGATTGCCATGGTGCTGACATAAGTGGTAGTAACCAGACAAAATAAAGTATATTTTGGTGCCATATTTTGGTGCTAATCGAATGCAGACTCAACCACCTGCAACAATTGTTTGAAGGTGATGTTGTCTAAGTAATGTATTGTCCCGACAGAAGCACTCAGAATCTAATGTTCTTTCCAAACATTATTGCCGACCTTGACCGACTTCCTCAGTTTCAAAACCGGGCACGCATTTTATTATAGTTATGTAGCCCTAGCCACAGCAGCAACACAATACTACCTCGTTCAACAACAATCATGATCACGGTGAGCGAGGTGCATTCATGAACCCCACAATTTTGATAACAATTCGAGTAAATACAATTAATAATTTTCTGTGTTGCTGCGAAAATTCGTTGTGGATTTCATTACTTATTTTCAAAATGATCACTTGTAATATTTGTAGCATTTAATTATTTAAATTGCTAACTGTCTAATTTGCATGATTCAAAATTGCGTAAAAACTAAAAGACATTATTTTTATGTTTGCCTTTTTCTAAGTACAAGTTCACACATTTTTATAAATCACTAGAACCGTTTCAAAACTACATATTTGGCACTGGTAAGATACTCTATAAAATACCTTTAAATAATCCTTTAAACTACCAATCATAATAAAGTGACTGTTGACCGTAAACCTCCACTGGAGTTTGTTTGTTTATTTTTTTGGATCCCACTTACTATTATATCACGGGTTCTGAAATAAAATACAGACATACCATTATACAGAACCATTAGCAAAACATTTACAATTTATTGTACAATAACTGGCAACAGTTCTCAATAAACCTCAGGCATACCAAAGCAAAGTAAATATTAGGTCATCCTGAATATAAATACATTTAAAATGCAATAGTCACATTTATATTATCTGCACTTTAGGAGTACTGCAGGGGATTTGAGGTTACCATGACCACCTCACCTTTACAATAAAGTTCATTATCAAAGCGATTCCAAGTCATTGTACGATAAAAGTACCACGTTGAGTTGCTTTGGCCCAGTATCAGTGTTTTAAATTGTAAGACAAGCTAAGAGATTAAAGGGGAGTCTGTAGGTTTCAGATCACATGACTAATGTTCACTTCAAATGGACAAGCAACCTCAGAGGAACAAAATCTCCAAGAAGCACAAAAACTGCACAGTGTGAACTCTGATCGGAGGGCAGGCCCTCGTCAGCACCTCTGGGCTGTTTGCTTTCTTTGGCCAAGTATTGATTTAACTCGGCTCTCTGGTGTTTTACCGGTCATCAGCCACAAGCACCTTCAGTGTAATAAAATAACTTGCTCTTTGTGTGTGCGTGTGTGATAGATTTTACAGCCAATACAAATGTTTCCTCTTCAATGTGAAGAAGATTTATACAAATTGAATTGTGATTGCAATAAAATGATATTAATGTACAAACTGAATAATACTTACAGCTGACTGAGTAAACAGAAAACATGACATAATGCAATCCTTCAAAAGGAGAATGTACATTACAGTTTTTGCTTTTTCCTGTGAAGCGCTATTATTTTTGTTCCACTTCTTGTTTTGGGTATTTCTTGCAATGACATTACTATTTAGAGCACTGTTCTCCACATCTCCTCTTGATTGGTTATCAGTGTACTCACCTGCCTCTGTATGGTTTATTTGTCAGTGTTGCTTTCCTTGCGACACTGATTTGTTGAATTAATGTCCGTAGCGTGCCTTTTGATGTTTGTGCTGATTAAATGTCCTTTATACCTGCATTTTGCTTCCTGTCTCTGCATCCTGGGGTCACGCCAAATACCGCCATGAGATTTCCCGACATTTAGTTATATTTTAACACTGTTCAAACCATATTACAATCTGTCTGTTTTTCTGTAACAGAATATGATAGAGTTGTATTGCCATTTGCACAGGTGCAGAGCAGTTGTGGTACATTGGATGTGGGTCAAGGTTTTTGAAAAGAAAAACAGACTTGAAAAAAGTCTGAGGGATTAAATGGAAAGTTTAAAAGACTTGGGAACACAATCAATGACATTTTCCAAACCCCCACAAATGTAGGATATAAAAAAGATACATTATGTATATACAATATATCAAGACAATATAATATATGTTGCATCTATGAATCTGTGTTTTATCTAGAGTGTTGCATGTTGGTTGTGATTCCTCTCTTTCCCTCAAATCAGTGTAAAATGCAAAATTAAGTTTTCTTCTCTGTGACTTTTCTTAACCCCATACCATCCCCACACTATCTTTACTCTCTTAGGTGCAATCCCTTGGCTTGTGTGAAAAGGGGTGAGAGTTCCTATCATTCAGAGGCATCTATCTATTTAGGGCACTAGGGAGAAATGGTAGAGCCATCATCACAAGCAGCCGCTAATAGTTCTCTCTGGATACAGGAGAATTGCTGTGCAGCTCGACCCAGCTAAGCACAGTGCATCCGGGCCAAATGCTGTGGGCACTACAGTGCTGCAGCCGCGGCCAAATTTTACCCTAATGAATTTGGACCTTGCCAGGTTATTGCAAAAGGCACCGACGGCCATCCAATACCCTCCTAGATGATCTGAAGCGACTCCCGTGGCCACCCTTCATGCCAGGGAGCATGGTGCCATGTGGAAATGTTGGGGTGTACACACACACACACACACACACACACACACACACACACACACACACACACACACACACACACACACACACACACACACACACACACACACACACACACACACACACACACACACACAAGGAGCTACAGGAAAGCATATATCCCAACTTATTGACACACATATGCAACTGGATACACACAAACAGGATGGAATGGTCTTTTGCACACTCTGGCCATGTCTACACTAAGTCGTTTAACCCCTTAAAGGAATAATTATTTAGCCTAAGCCTCGTTTCAGCCACACTACACCAGCGTTTAGGTCGCCCTCCTCGGACACATTTTTACACTTAGCTTTGTATGGACTCATTGATCGTTTACAAAGTGAGTTCGGAGAGGAACTGACGCCAGAAAGACCACGCCCACACAGGGAGTGATGTCAGAAAGAACGCGCCACAGCCAGCTTCATAATAAAGCGGGTTCGTAACTCGGAGGTAAATACTGCAAATATGGAGGCAAGTCATCCAGACATGCCCGTGTTTCTCCTTCTTCTACATGCACAGACGCTTGTGGAAATCACACATGAATACCTTAAGAGAAAGCGATTGCAGTTATTTCGGATACAACACTTCTCAGACGGCAAGATAACTTTCCAATGTCCGGCCATGTTCAGCTGTGTTTCTACTTAGCGAAAAACTTTGTCCATTTGTTGAAGGAGAGACAACGAGAATGTGAGCTCCCGTGGATGTGATAAAAAAGGTAACGTGTGTTTTGTGTTACCTGGCCGTCGAGGAAAACGGCGAATGCATTTGGACTTGCAACGCAGACTTTATCAGTTATTGTCCGCCATGTATGTCGCGGACTCGACGTCTAGGTCCAGAGTATATAAAGTCACCAAAAACGAATGGACATTGAAGGTGAAGGCAAAAGAGTGAGAAGTGTCCTGATTAGATATCTAGATCCCTAGTTTGATTGTTGTAAAATGTTCTTTATCACATTGTTTACGTGTCTCATAAAGATTTTATTAATTTATGATGTCTCAGGTGTGATTCACTACAATAGGGCCCCACGGCACACTGGATTCCAGTTAATTGAAATACCACAACACTGGATATTGTTCAGATAAGTTAAATGTAAGAACTTGCACACAAAGCAACACTGGAGATGACTATGAGGTGTGCATTTTTCTTAAACGTTGGCATTGTTGTGTGTGGACACGGATAAGGTTAGGTGTGATTGACCCTGGATAACCTTATCCAACTTAGTGTGAACGGGGCCTCAGAGTTCCAACCACTAGCTGTAATGAAGCCTGAAGAAAATGGTATTGTAATGTTCTGTGTTCAGATTTGCGGAGACTGTTGCTTTGTTTACAAAAGTACAATTAGTATATTGATCCCCCCCCCCCCCCCCCCCTCCTTTAAATTGCTGGAAATCGCTAACAAATTGTATATTGAGCTCTGTTCTCGTCGGATTGAAATGTGCTGGTATTGGGCTTTTGGGAGCAATTATAAACTGGAAATGAAATAGGCTGCAAAATCCCTTTGTTGAGTCTTAATTTTCTGGATGCTTGTTAAAACCGGCGTATAGGCTATTGCATATTCAGTAGATAGATTAGTTCAAGCACTGAAGTATCTGCAGGCCTTACATAAAAGAACAGTGTTGGTTATGCTTCATTAGTGGACATTACACATCAGCGTACAAATGTGTCTATTGGTATCTTTTTCTCAACACCCACATTTTTCGTTTTTACACACCTTTATGACATCCTTCCATTTGAACTCACACTGCTCTTTTCTTCCTGACTGTGTTCCTCAGTCCAATATGCTCAAGGCCCCCACAGCTGTGTTACAGGTAGCGAAAGTCTCCTTCAATTAGTCATAATCATCACTCACGGTCAATGATTGTGCTAAAGGGTAACTTCCAGTGTATGAGGGGGCCTTCGCATCTAATGCACTGATTCAGCTTGTCTTGGCCAACTTCTCTGTCTGCTGAAACCAAAGCAATTTATTCGTCGCCCAAGGCTCTTTTGGCATGAGCCAGTTGAGCGAGCTAACTGAGAGGCAAATAGAGAGATGAATGTGGACGGGGTAGAGAAAACGAGAGGAAGGAAGAGGGAGGGGGGCTGAATGGAGGACTCTTTCTCTCTCTCCCCGAGATTTAATCAGAGACATCTGTGCAAAGGCAGGCAGCTTTTCCTCGGAGGAGACTTAAGCGGCCTCTTAGTTAGAAGGTGCTGTGTTTGAAGTGAAAGGGAATTATCACTTTCTTCCAATAACAGTGCCAAGGATGGAGAAAAAGAATGAGCATAGAAAAACAGAAAATCTCGTTAATCTGTTTCATCCTGGTGTACCGGGGCGTGCTCCGGACACATGAGAACTCAAATCCAATCATCAGACAGGAAAGGTACACAGCTGACCAATCAAGTCACCGCCTGGTCGGCCAAACAGATGATGCCAGAGGAAATTAAAGGCTGTAGTCTTTAATTCAGAAGGTGGGGTGAAAAAAATCATATTGTATACACTATACAAAAATACTGGGACACAAACATGGAAGAACATACAAATTGGCACTTATGTTTAGACTTGTTAAAAGTGTAATGCCTGTGTGAGTTATTATCTTGTCCATTTGTCCAAATGACCTGATTTGAAACATGTTGGGAGTATTATGGGAGCTGCCTTTCAAACCAAAACTGTTTGAAGTCAGAACTATGGCGTCAAATCATTGCAATAATCCAGGCACATAAAAATGACAGTTTGCGCCCATGTGGCCTTTGTTTCCCTTCTGACCAAGTGTAGTCTTTGGATAGAATAATCCATCCATCCATTTTCTACCGCTTGTCCCTTTCGGGGTCGCGAGGGATCTGGAGCCTATATCTTCGCTGCATTCGGGCGGAAGGCAGCGTACACCCTGGACAATTCGCCACCTCATCGCAGGGCCAACACAGATAGACAGGCAACATTCACACTCACATTCACACACTAGGGCCAATTTAGTGTTGCCAATCAACCTATCCCCAGGTGCATGTCTTTGGAGGTGGGAGGAAGCCGGAGTACCCGGAGGGAACCCACGCAGTCACAGGGAGAACATGCAAACTCTACACAGAAAGATTCCGAGGCCGGGATTGAACTCACGACTACTCAGGACCTTCGTATTGCGAGGCAGATGCACTAACCCCTCTGCCACCGTGCTGCCCTTATTGCCAGAATGTCACACAGAAACATTTTTTTAATATTTTACTTGAATGCAGTTAATTTTTTGTACTCAAAACATGCTTACAGTTTTAACTAAAGTTCTGTTGGGAGGTATTTTGAATTGAAATTTGCCACAGAGCACACCTATCTGAGTCATTCATTCATCTTGTTACTGGCAAATGCATTGACTTAATTAGGCTACTGATTGTATAGCAACATGCGTCCCCTTTCAGGTAACCATTCGAGGTTAAGGTAGAAGGAGCATGTGAGGTCAAAATAACTTAATCTGTGTTTGGACACTATTAATGCAATTATTTATGGTAATGGTTCCATGCTTTAACACAGTGTGGTAACAAACTGTGGTACGGGTACCACAAGTGGTACGTGGGCTCTATCTAGTGGTACGCCAAAGAATCACTTAGTTAAATGTTGTAATGTAACCGTTTTACTTTCCTATATTCAAACACAGTGTTACTGTTCAAACTGTGTGTAATGTTAGAGTGTGCCTGCAAAATAAAATATCAGCCTTATTTTTTAATGACTACTTAGACCTACTATGATATCGATCCATCCATCTATCTGTCTTCTTCCGCTTATCAACGTGTGGGTCACGGGGGCAGCAGCCTAAGCAGAGAAGCCCAGACTTCCCTCTCCCCAGCCACTTTATCCAGCTCCTCCCAGGTGATCCCAGAAGGTTCCCAGGCCAACTGGGAGACATAGTCTCCCCAATGTGTCCTAGATCTTCCCCGTGGCCTCCTGCCGGTCGTACGTGCCCTAAACACCTGCCCATGGTACTGTATTTTAATGTTGGTCAACATGGTGGTACTTAGAGAGCCAAGTGTTTTCTGAGGTGGTAGTTGGTGAAAAACGTTTGAAAACCACTGCTTTAACGCACTACCGTTGACAGCCCTAACACAAAGTACAATTCTGTAGTGTCACCATTCAAGTGTACACCAACTACAAATATATTTAATTGCCATGACTACACCTTTTAAACACATTTGATTTCTGTCAGCATCTCTATCCCGTGCCTGCAACGTGAACTGCCATGAGTCACAACTCTGAAATAAAACATGACGTCCCCTGTTAGTCCGTTTAATGCTGACATCCTCTTCTGAGTGGCCAACCTGTGAGAAGACGTAATCTGGGTGAAGTCTGAGAGTGGAGCGATAGCCACATAAGAGCGGGGCAAGGGGGGTTAAAAGGAAAGAGATTTCTCCTCATCTTGCGCTTTGCTAAAGGGCAAGAGATTGTATGGAAGCTTTCGATGTGAAGGCAGGAAGTACAGCGACACTTGTACGCTTGTAATTGTTCCATGTGTGGGTGTGTGTGTGTGTGTGAGAGTGCTCACGTCCTCATCTCTACTTGGTATCTTAAAATAGTCAAGTGATGGAAGCTTTGCAGAGATAGAGTCCTTGAGCGGTTGGGAGTCACAGATCAACACGGTGAAGCGTTGCCAGACAGTGCCATCGTCACTGTCACATCAAAGTAAAGGATTTTTCTTTTTTTTTTCTTTAGGTAGCTTGTGCTTTCTGTTCTCCTAAATCATGTATGCTAAACCTCATGATCACAAGTGTATATACTTGTACGTTTAAAGGCCTACTGAAACCCACTACTACCGACCACGCAGTCTGATAGTTTATACATCAATGATGAAATCTTAACATTGCAACACATGCCAATACGGCCGGGTTAACTTATAAAGTGCAATTTTAAATTTCCCGGCAAACTTCCGGCTGAAAACGTTTCGATATGATGACGTATGCGCGTGACGTCAACGGTTGAAGCGGAAGTATTCGTAGCCCATTGAATCCAATACAAAAAGCTCTGTTTTCATCTCAAAATTCTACAGTATTCTGGACATCTGTGTTGGAGAATCTTTTGCAATTTGTTTAATGAACAATGGAGACTGCAAAGAAGAAAGTTGTAGGTGGGATCGGTGTATTAGCGGCGGACTACAGCAACACAACCAGGAGGACTTTGAGGATAGCAGACTCGCTAGCCGAACGACCTCACCTTGACTTCCTCCGTCTCCGGGCCGCCAACCGCATCGGTGATCGGGTGAAGTCCTTCGTCGTACCGTCGATCGCTGGAACGCAGGTGAGCACGGGTCGTGATGAGCAGATGAGAGCTGGCGTAGGTGCAGAGCTAATGTTTTTAGCATAGCTCTGTCGAGGTTCCATAGCTAAGTTAGCTTCAATGGCGTCGTTAGCAACAGCATTGCTAAGCTTCGCCAAGCTGGAAAGCATTAACCGTGTAGTTACATGTCCAGAGTTTGGTAGTATTGTTGATCTTCTGTCTATCCTTCCAGTCAGGGACGTATTTGTTTTGTTTCTATATGCAGTAAAGCCCGATGCTATCACGTTAGCTCAGTAGCTAAAGTGCTTCACCGATGTATTGTCATGGAGATAAAAGTCACTGTGAATGTCCATTTCGCGTTCTCGACTCTCATTTTCAAGAGGATATAGTATCCGAGGTGGTTTGAAATACAAATCCGTGATCCACAATAGAAAAAGGAGAGAGTGTGGAATCGAATGAGCCCTTGTACCTAAGTTACGGTCAGAGCGAAAAAAGATATGTTCTGCACTGCACGCTAGTCCTTCACTTTCACATTCCTCATCCACGAATCTTTCATCCTCGCTCAAATTAATGGTGTAATCGTCGCTTTCTCGGTCCGAATCTCTCTCGCTGCTGGTGTAAACAATAGGAAAATGTGAGCAGCCCTTCCTCCGGTGTCGTCACGCTACTTCCGGTAGGGGCAAGGCTTTTTTTTATCAGAGACCAAAAGTTGCAAACTTTATTGTCGTTGTTCTATACTAAATCCTTTCAGCAAAAATATGGCAATATCGCGAAATGATCAAGTATGACACATAGAATGGATCTGCTATCCCCGTTTAAATAAAAACATTTCATTTCAGTAGGCCTTTAACACAGCACAAATCGCACAAGCACTTTTGATCCAATGTGAAGAAGTGCATAGGTGAACATTGAATACTTAATTGCTACCTTTAGGAACCATCCAGGTACATGACCTCATTATTAGAACGCTATAATTTAGGGGCTGCGGATTGAATTCATTTATTTGAATGAATGAATGTATTTATTTCCGGCAGACAGACATATATAGCAACACTTCATCACTCTTTGTAAGTTGACAGACATGCAACGACACCCACCGAAAAGGGATACGGGAAAAAAGCAAGAATGCTTATCGATGTCCCGCCCCTAATTTACAATCAATTTATATGCTGGTTATATATGTTGGTTCTATAGTCCACGATTCAACAGCAGATTTGATGGATACATGACAATTTCAGAACAAGTATAACATATGATAATGGATGATAATGACAAGTTTTTTAATTTTTTTAATTTATTTTTATTTGTATTTTATTTGTTGGTTTCTTAGTCCACATGATGTCCAATTCATGTTTCTTCTTGTGTTATTTTGCGCAGATTCATGAACCAATTTCCATGTCGTCATTTATGTCCACGTGATGGCCCAGTTTAAAGGCCTACTGAAATGATTTTTTTTTATTTAAACGGGGATAGCAGATCCAGTCTATGTGTCATACTTGATCATTTCGCGATATTGCCATATTTTTGCTGAAAGGATTTAGTAGAGAACATCGACGATAAAGTTCGCAACTTTTGGTCCCTGATAAAAAAAGCCTTGCCTGTACCGGAGGTAGCGTGACGTCACAGGTTGAAAGGCTCTTCACATTTCCCCATTGTTTACACCAGCAGCGAGAGCGAATCGGACCGAGAAAGCGACGATTACCCCATCAATTTGAGCCAGGATGAAAGATTCGTGGATGAGGAACGTGAGAGTGAAGGACTACAGTGCAGTGCAGGACGCATCTTTTTTCGCTCCGACCGTAACTTAGGTACAAGCTGGCTCATTGGATTCCACACTCTCTCCTTTTTCTATTGTGGATCACGGATTTGTATTTTAAACCACCTCGGATACTATATCCTCTTGAAAATGAGAGTCGAGAACGCGAAATGGACATTCACAGTGACTTTTATCTCCACGACAATACATCAGCGAAGCACTTTAGCTACGGAGCTAACGTGATAGCATCGGGCTTAACTGCAGATAGAAACAAAATAAATAAACCCCTGACTGGAAGGATAGACAGAAAATCAACAATACTATTAAACCATGCACCTGTAAGTACACGGTTAATGCTTTCCAGCCTGGCGAAGCTTAACAATGCTGTTGCTAACGACGCCATTTAAGCTAACTTAGCAACGGGACCTCACAGAGCTATGCTAAAACATTAGCTATCCACCTACGCCAGCCAGCCCTCATCTGCTCATCAACACCCGTGCTCATTTGCGTTCCAGCGATCGACGGAGCGACGAAGGACTTCACCCGATCATCCGTGCGGTCGGCGGCTAGCGTCGGATAGCGCGTCTGCTATCCAAGTCAAAGTCCTCCTGGTTGTGTTGGTGCAGCCAGCCGCTAATACACCGATCCCACCTACAGCTTTCTTCTTTGCAGTCTTCATTGTTCATTAAACAAATTGCAAAAGATTCACCAACACAGATGTCCAGAATACTGTGGAATTTTGCGATGAAAACCAAGCTTTTTGTATTGGATACAATGTGTCCGAATACTTCCGTTTCAACGATTGACGTCACGCGCATACATCATCATACATAGACGTTTTCAACCGGAAGTTTAGCGGGAAATTTAAAATTGCACTTTATAAGTTAACCCGGCCGTATTGGCATGTGTTGCAATGTTAAGATTTCATCATTGATATATAAACTATCAGACTGCGTGGTCGGTAGTAGTGGGTTTCAGTAGGCCTTTAAGTCTGATTATAATCCATTTCGAGTTTTGAGGTTCGAGTGTCCAGATAATCCCGCACAGACCGAAAGTGGCCCCTGTAGAATACACTGTAAATTCCCATGAGAGGAAGTGAATCTTCTGCAGAACAATAAGAAATGACATTCATAATTCCTCGTCTTCCTCTTCATCCTCCATAGCTTTCGCTCCGGCAGACTTTTTGAATTCCGCACGCAGTAAAGCCTAATTACAAGGCAAAATATTTTAAAAAATAGTGGTTGGGGGCAACTGAAACTGTATCTGAAATTCAAACAACTTGTTAACCAAAGAAATGGAACAAAAAAGTGTGAAATTATGTGAAATTGAAGGCAGAGCTGAGTTACGAAGTGTTAAATCAATCAGGGAGGTCGGTACATTTACTAGATTCATAACAGACACATGCCAGCCAATGATGAGGTTCTTTGTGTCTCTGTCACACACACCCACACATTCAGACACACACTCAAAGCCTGTTATTACAGCTTGGGAAAGTAGTAATTTAGTCCATGATTACAATCTATCAAGCAGCCCGGGGCCAGACTCTGAGAAGTGTCTGTCTAAATGACATTTTAATAAGACGCCGTCAAACACACACAAAAGGGTTGAAGCGGCACACATGCAGGCACATGCTCGTCTACCAGGTAGGCCAAGACGTCGTGTTTTACACAAACAAACACAAATAGATTAATTCGGACATATGCACGCACCTTGTTTGCGAAAAATTGTAGGTAAGCATGCAAACTTTATTTACTTAGCACTGTATGCTCGCATGGAAGCACACACGCACACACACACACAAACACACACACATACACACAAACACACACACACACACACACACACACACACACACACACACACACACACACACACACACGCACTCTGAAGATGATATCAAGAGTGATTACTTTTATCTCTCACTGTGTGTCAGCCATGCATCATTTCAGATGAACGCCCCCCCCCCCCCCCCCCCCCCCCCCCCCCCTCACTCTCTTTCTCTGCCTTACACTGGATAAATGCAAATGAGCCTCTGTGCAACAGACCTCTTGCAGCAAACGGAAAAAATAAAAGTATTTGCTTTTCTTTTTTTTCCGCAGGTATTAAGAGTTACGACTGTGACATAGCAAAAGCATCCTAATTTCCTGGTAAGCACCCTGGTTTATAAAAGAAGCACTTTAGCTTCATCCTGATTCCAGCACGCAGTCCACAGGTGCTTCACAACGTCTCCACCTTTCTTTCATATATGGCGGGGAGAAATACCTCTCACTGTTGAAAATGTATAATCATGTGAAGATTGCATGCATACATGATTGTCAACTATGTCAAAAAGGTGATTAACATTTTTGTTTTTACAAATCCCCATTTGCATGTTTACTAAAAACTAAATAAGTTAACTGTTAACTATGAAACATCAATACAAGTAGCCTTTGTGCATTTGTTAAACATACAAATTGCAATTGATAATGCAAGCATGAATTATGTGAAGACTATAAATAATAATAATAATAATAACAATCTCCGCCCGAATGCAGCTGGGATAGGCTTCAGCCACACAGACAGGGACACGCGGTAGAAAATGGATGGATAATAATATTGATAATGATGATAATATTATTGATAATAATAATAATAATAATAATAATAATAAGAAGAAGAAGAAGAAGCACGAGTGCAAATATGGGCAAGCTTGTGTTTTCAAGTCTGGGAAGAAACAACTTTATTTTCTTACAGTTTTTTTTAACAAATACAAGTATTTACAAAAGAAAAAAAAGTTTTGTAATGACTGTGTGCTTAATTTACTGGCATTATGACATAATGTCCCTCTCAACTGAAACATAAAGGCCTTGTGAAGTTTACTGTGACAAGAAGCAATTCAAACCTTTCAACACATGTGCTCAACACATCTCCGTGACAGAAAAAAGTGGTTTAAAACCACACAACAGCATTCAGAATACCTGTGAGATCTACAGAAATACGACACAATATGACACAACTGCACCAAAAGCTATACATTGAAAAACATACATGTAGCATTGATAAAGGTAGTAATCATTATCATATTAATTAGGGATGTCCGATAATGGCTTTTTGCCGATATCCGATATTCCGATATTGTCCAACTCTTTAATTACCGATATCAACCGATACCGATATCAACCGATATATGCAGTCGTGGAATTAACACATTATTATGCCTAATTTGGACAACCAGGTATGGTGAAGATAAGGTACTTTTAAAAAAAAATAGTAAAATAAGATAAATGAATTAAAAAAATTTTCTTGAATAAAAAAGAAAGTACAACAATATAAAAACAGTTACATAGAAACTAATAATGAATGAAAATTAGTAAAATTAACTGTTAAAGGTTAGTACTATTAGTGGACCAGCAGCACGCACAATCATGTGTGCTTACGGACTGTATCCCTTGCAGACTGTATTGATATATATTGATATATAATGTAGGAACCAGAATATTAATAACAGAAAGAAACAACCCTTTTGTGTGAATGAGTGTAAATGGGGGAGGGAGGTTTTTTGGGTTGGTGCACTAATTGTAAGTGTATCTTGTGTTTTTTATGTTGATTTAATTAAAAAAAAAATAAAAAATAAAAAAAAAAAACGATACCGATAATAAAAAAAACGATACCGATAATTTCCGATATTACATTTTAACGCATATATCGGCCGATAATATTAATTCATATTAAAATAATGTTAAAGGTAAAACAAATATTGTGTTTTGCAGCGATGTAAAAATGCACTGGGGGAAAACAGAAAAACATTTTGTATGTTGCCATTTTTATACAATTAAATAAAGTCAACACATTTTACAAACATATTCATATATGATGTTCCGCACAATAACTGGTCAGTCTCGCCAGGATTTCACCGAGATTATGCCAATTCAAGCAATTTCTACTCTGTCTATAGCCCGCAACTTCCCTGCACATATTGGCCAATCAGCGGAATTTTCGCCAATCAAATTAGTCTCTGAGAGGCGCTATAGTGCACACATCAGTTCTCCTATCAAAATGCATGTTTGTTTCTAGTGTAAATTAAGCAAGAATAACAACATGTAACAATATATCAATGGCACAATTGTCGTCCACCTGCTTAGCTTAGACCTACTGCTTGTTCCTCTATACAGCGTAAGGCCTTCTGGGTAATGTAGCACAGAAACATTTTCTAGTTTGCAGGTATTTATCCTTTCTCTATCCAGGGTAATTCAATTAAGAGCAGATTCCGATTTAGGAGGCAACATTGACATGACAGCGATGTTGAAGTGTGATGATAATCTCTCATCGTCTACAATTTACCAACCAAAATTACTGCTCATCAATTAAGAGCAGGTAGCAGAGGCAAAGAAAACAAAAATACAAAAAATATATGTTTGCCATATGATATTTCTTGCGTCTGGATCATTCCAAATGCACCATCACAATACCAGCGCCTCCCAAAGTGTACCTTTGGCGTGCTAAAAATGGGTTTTGTTGTTTGGATCGCACCTCTATATCGCCCAGAAAATGTGGTTCATATTATATATTTGTGTGCTACATATTGAACAACATAACAAAACAGCAGAGGTTGGATCTTTGGAACATGTCATGAAATTTGAGTGTCTTCATGGACACAGTTGATATAATACACACAATGTATTCAGTCAACTCAATTGGGAGGTTTGCATCACTGTTGTACTTGTTATCAATTCTACACGTAGTAGAGCCTGATTTAATAAGACCCAAATAATAAGTGCTTAATAGTGTGTGCAAACTAAAAGTTGTGTGAAGTAATAGTAGGTGTGTTGCAGGTGATCTACTAATCAATCAATCAATCAATCAATGTTTATTTATATAGCCCTAAATCACAAGTGTCTCAAAGGGCTGCACAAGCCACAACGACATCCTCGGTTCAGATCCCACATCAGGGCAAGGAAAAACTCAACCCAGTGGGATGACGATGAGAAACCTTGGAGAGGACCGCAGATGTGGGTGACCCCACCACCCTCTAGGGCGACCGGTGCAATGGACGTCGAGTGGATGTAGCATAATATTGTGAAAATCCAATCCATAGTGGATCTAACATAATAGTGAGAGTCCAGTCCATAGTGGGGCCAGCAGGGGACCATCCCGAGCGGAGACAGGTCAGCAGCGCAGAGATGTCCCCAACCGATGCACAGGCGAGCGGTCCACTCCAGGTCCCGACTCTGGACAGCCAGCACTTAATCCATGGTGTGCCCCCCAGAGCAGAAAAGAAAAGAAATGGCAGATCAACTGTTCTAAAAGGGGGTCTATTTAAATGCTAGATTATACAAATGAGTTTTAAGATGGGACTTAAATGCTTCTACTGAGGTAGCATCTCTAACTGTTACCGGGAGGGCATTCCAGAGTACTAGAGCCCGAATAGAAAACGCTCTATAGCCCGCATACTTTTTTTGGGCTCTGGGAATCACTAATAAGCCGTAGTTCTTTGAATGCAGATTTCTTGCCGGGACATATGGTACAATACAATCAGAAAGATACTAAGACCAAGGGCCTGATTTACTATATGTTTGCGTGTACTGAAACATGTGCAAACCTGACAGCACATGCAAAGCTGATCTACTAAACGTGTGCAAAGTGGATTGTGTCTGTTAAGTGAGCAGAAAAAGGCGCGCAATCCCTTTTGCGGCTCTGTCTTCATTAATATGCAAAAAATATGCTGATCATCAAAACGCCCACAATACTGCGAGATAAACATGCAAATTATTATTGTTCAGCACGAACAATGTGATTTATCAGCACTCATCAGCGTTAAGCGAGCACTATTTTGCATTTTATTTAGCACGTGTCAGAATCACATGCAAACTGACAGTTCCACACACGGCTGCAGGACCATTGCTTGTGCTGCACAGACAGACAATAAACACACGAGAATCTTCTGTCCTACGTGTGTGTGTCAACATTTTGGACTGACAGATATAAGTCATTTCAGACATATTGTCTATTTAGCAACATCATTTTCTAATGTTATAGTTGCTAGAGGACCTATGGGGCTGATTAAAACACATGGTGTCCTTTAGTTTAGTAGATGTTAGTTTTTTTCACAGCATTTATATTATTAAAACATTTCTTATATTTAAAAAACTTCTTTAAGTATACATTTTTTTGCGTCTTGAGCAAAGTAAGTGCAGCCTCAATTGCACCCGCAGCGTTGGTAAATCTCACACCTACTGATAGTACACACTATTTCATAGATTGCACACGCTGTTTACCGCGTGGTATTTGGATCTAAGTAAATCAGGCCCTACATGTCTTAGTAGATCACCCGCAACACGCTCACTAATAGTTCACTCTGTCGATAAGGCCCTAAATCAGGGGTGTCAAACTCATTTTAGATCGAGGGCCACATGGAGAAAAATCTACTCCCAAGTGGGTCGGACAGGTAAAACCACGGCGCGATAACTTAAAAATAAAGACAACTTCAGATTGTTTTCTTTGTTTAAAAGTAGAACAAGCACATTCTGAAAATGTACAAAATCATAATGTTGTTGGAGTTTTTCTTACACTTACATTTTATGGTTAATAGTATTTTATCTTTATTTTTCATTTATTTTTAATTCTGAATAAATGATTGGTGTTAATTTTTAATCTATCAAGATAAAACAATAATATCAAAATCAATGGATGGATGGATGGAAATTATAGGATGTTATTTATGTAGTTTTCTAATTTTCCTCGACTTGTGCACTAACATGTGGTTTATTTATTTTTACATATGTAGCATAATCTACAAATATACCAATAATTGCTATTGTGACATCTATTGGACACATTTAGAACAGCAGTTTCTTTCATATAACAATGTTTTGCTCATTTTTATATTTAGCAAACTCCTCCCGCGGGCGGGATAAAACCTGTGGCAAACGTACGGCCCGCGGGCCTTATTCGGCCCACGGGCCGTACGTTTGCCACCCCTGGTCTCAATGTTCCGCAATGAAAAATCGGATTACTAATATATGTCCTGTCACTATAATATTATATGTTTAGTTTTCATCCTTATATCATCAAAATCATACAAAATAAAGATTTTGCTTTGGCTTCCTCATTCTTTATTGTATATGTAATAGTAGAAACCGAGTTTATGATATTTCAGCAAAACATGGGGTTTCCCAAGGTGTCAGTTTTATCTTTAATCTTATTTTGAAAGAGATACTACATACTTCTAAGCAAGCAAGGCTTATTGATTAATGCATGCTATAAATTATGCAGCAAACACAAATATAGAAGAAAATACAGGTTTTTGTTCGATAGGCAGAATCCGCTCTCCTCATTTGTACCCACTGTGTGAGGAGGCCTGTACTCTCTCTCTTTGGTCTCATGTCTCTCTACCACTCAGATATTCATGGCCACATCTGGGACAGTTAAATGAGTTAATGCCAGATAATTACTCAATGTGGTGTTGCTGACCAGCCAAACTCAAAGCGTCAGCTTGCCCTCTGTTTCTCTTTCGCTAATGCAATGTCTCTCTCGAACACACTCGTTCACAGCTGATTAATAGCGGAGAGAGAATGAGAGGAAGAGAAAGAGACATATTCAGCAGCTACTGCCATCATCAGCGTTACTTGTGTCTGGCTGCATTAAAGCCCAGAGAGACGAAAGGCTATAGCGAGCACGTGTGAAAGTGTTTCGTGCTGCCTGCACGGGAGACAGTTAGACCACTAATTGAATTGAGATGATTCCATTATCAAGTGGTTTGTCTGAGCGAGGAAACCAGTTAGTGGAGGAAAGATAGAAGAGCCAGAAGAAAAGATAAAAGGGTAGGACAGGAGGGATTGCAAGGACGGTGGGAAGGAACGGAGAAGAACTGAATGACAATCAATTTAATTGCATGCATTGCATTTCAATGTGTACCGGGTCTCATTTTAAAGCGTTTTATTTTATGACCCAAAAATTAAAACACGTTTGTTTATTTTGATCACATCACAAACATTATAATAATGATACATTTGTTTCATATTATGATTGGTATTGGGACTCAAAAATATTTATCCATCAGGAGACAAAGTGTTATATACAGGAGGAAGGAGACGGCACAGATAGCAGGGATGTAGTATAGCAGTATCTTTTATTTATTTATGTATATATATTATTTATATATATATATATATATATATATATATATATATATATATATATATATATATAAATAACCAAATGATAATATAATTAAACAAGGGAAATGGAGTGTGACGAATCCAAAGTGTGTGTGTGAGACTATGTGTGGTGAATAACTGTTGAGTGTTACCGGTAGTGTTGAGCGAGAGGCGGAGGATCAAGCGGGACAAGACAAGCCCGGAGGTCCGTGAGACAGGCAGGAAGTCGGGGCTATACCGAGGCGTAGAAGGTCCGTGTCCAAGCGGGAGGTCGAGACCCAAGAGGTAGTCAGGGAAGCAGAGGGAACGAGGAAAAGACGAGACACACAGTTTCTCACGCGGAAATGGAGGTCTGCTGTTTGAGCGACAAGTAGGGCACGAGACAACCAATAAAATGGGGGAGAAAACAGAGAGAGAGCAGGATTGCATATAGCGTGGAATACGGCTTACTGTACAGGACAGGTAGCTACGTTCTGGCATGGGATAGAACGTTGTGCAGGCTTATGAAGGTGGTCCTCTGATCAGCTTCAGGTGAGCTGATTCTTCTTCTTCTTTTGTTTGATGGCCGTTGGCAAACAACCTTCTGGTGTGCATTACCGCCACCTACTGAAATGGAGTGTGGACCGAGGTGGATCCCTACTCTAAATTATTTTATTCAACCCAGTGTTTTTTAAATATGTGTATAATGCTTTATAACCCATGTGTTCTGAGTACAATCCTAAAATATCTTCCACTGCTAACCTAATCTTCTCTTTCGCAAACTTACTTTCCAGTATTTCCCTTTCTCTATTGTATTTCCTACAATGTATTAAAACATGTCCTACACTTTCTATCTGATGGCAATAGTCACACAGTCCTGTATTATGTTTCCTTATCAATTTCACTTAACTATTTAGGTTTCAGGTGTGCTGATTGCCGGTGATTGATTGCAGCTGCCGGCTGCAGCAGGATTGTGTCGCGCCTGGCACGCTCCTGGAAGTGCGCTCCTGGAAGTGCGCTCCTGGAAGTGCGCTCTTGGAGGTGCGCTCTTGGAGGTGCGCTCTGTAGAGCGCACAGATGAGTGCGCATTGGCATGTGCCCGGGCCGTGACACAAAGGTTTACTTTTTGGACCTTTGAGTAAATTTTTGTTGTATTTTGGCTATATTTTTTGTTGTGTTACTCCATCCATCCATCCATCCATCCATCCATCCATCCATCTTCAACCGCTTATCCGGAATCGGGTCACGGGGACAACAGCTCCAGCAGAGACCCCCAGACTTCCCTCTCCAGAGCAACATTAGCAACTTCCTCCTGGGGAATCCCGAACAGTCCCAGGCCAGAGAGGAAATGTATTCCCCCCCATCTAGTCCTTGGCCTTACTCCATTATACATAATTTTTCTTCCAGAATTGTTTTCATGTTAAAAGGAAACTGCACTTTATTTTAATGTTGCCTATAATTCACAGTCCTTATGTAAGACAAGCAAACATTCTAACTAGTAAATAAATACCAGCAAAAGTCCGCTTACAATGGAGCCTATGGGAGTCCCTCTATTCTGCATATAAAGCGCTGAATAAAACATCCAAACACTTCCACCAAGGTTTTAAATAAACACTCTGTAAGTATATATATTATGTAGTAACAGGCACATTGATACTTCCTTTTAATATTTAGGTATTTTGCTCATTTTAAGCAGACGACAGCACATTAGTTTCACAGAGGCATCACAACGTTCACAATTTCCTTCAACAACATCACTGATTATTACTCACCGCAGACTTCATGAGAGACAACAAAGATTAGAAACTTACTGTACAATGTCTGCTGTCACAATGTCTGCTGTCACTGGGATGCCGACTGATAAGATGTTCATAAATTCCCGTTTAGATAACGAATGACTCACAATCCTCGCAAATACAAAAGATGGGTGGAAACAAGTAGGCCTTTTTGTGTGGAGCGGCATTGCGTAGTGGGTAGAGCGGCCGTGCCAGAAACCTGAGGGTTGCAGGTTTGCTCCCTGCCTCTTGACATCCAAATCGCTGCCGTTGTGTCCTTGGGCAGGACACTTCACCCTTGCCCCCAGTGCCGCTCACACTGGCGAATGAATGATGGGTGGTGGTCAGAGGGGCCGTAGGCGCAAACTGGCAGCCACGCCTCCGTCAGTCGACCCCAGGGCAGCTGTGGCTACAAAAGTAGCTCACCACCACCAGGTGTGAATGAATGATGGGTTCTCACTTCTCCGTGAAGCGCTTTGAGTGTCTAGAAAAGTGCTATATAAATCTAATCCATTATTATTATTATCATTTCTCTCCATTAGCGGGGCTAAATTGGTTGCCGAAATTGACCAACTTGTCGGATTATGTCCTTATCGTTCTACTATCCATATCTATGATCAAGAATAAACTTTCACAAGCACCGAGTCGAGAAAGCAGCTCACCAGCCAATGATGTCAACATAGTCACATAAGCTAGTTAAAAAAATTCAAAAAAGTCCAAATTAAAAACATTAGAAAAATAAATGTTTATGCCCTTTAAAAATGTTTGCTTCGACGATGATTAAAATCAAATGTCCACATTGGGTTAATAATGCCACACAAAGTGTGTTTTTCTCATGAAAAACTATTACATATATTCCTTTTTTTTCATATTTTCCTGTCTTGAATTTTTTTGTGGACCCCAGACCGAACAATATATCACCTTTGGTTTTACACCCATTACTTTCACCTTTAGTGACCTCTTGCGCACAGCAGTAGCCCATTTGTCAATAATTGTGTGTGTGTGTGTGTCTTCTAATTTGGTGCACAAGTGTGGGGATGTTTGTTTGCATGTGTGTGTAAACGTGTTTGTTGAGCAGGTTCCCCGCAAACTCCTCAGGGCAAAGGCTTCTTTTGCTTTTAGCACTGAAAGGTCAGTGGCTATGTAAGACGGATGGCCCGGGGTCAAAATAGTGCAGGAGAATCTCCATAAATGTGTGTGTGCCTTCATGACAAATTTGTTTCCATACAAGCTGTACATAAGACATTTGTCTTGGAACAAGTAATCGTTGCGATACTACTGTCCTTTCGGGATAATTTATTGCTAACAAACCACAAAACTGCTATTGCAATGGTTACGCTACTTAACACTTATCACTGACAACGTTGAAATGTAATTCTAAAATATATTTAATTGAACAGGCAGATGGCATGACCGCAGTAGGATGCCATTTCAATTATGTTATTTATGGCTCCGTGAGGTTGTGAGTACTTTTTTAGTGTGTGTGCGTGCGTATGTGCGGGCCCAGTAAGTCATTTACACCGAGTCATGTTTGTTTGTTTGTGGAGGTTGCTACTCTCCATTTACTTGGTGCTGGTTTGTTTATGGAGAAAACCTCAAGCTGAGGCTCTCATTTTACCATTTAGGAAAAATTGTTGGAAAACTTGAGTGAGGAAGTAAGGGATACAAGAAGAAGACAAGTAAACACTTAGAAGAAGGTAATCATTTGATGTTTTAAAACAATACTTCGAAGATATATTTTATGCTTAACTAACACACTTTTTGACATGCCTATTGAAGTTAACAGAATGAATGACTTTTAGGCATGTGTACCTTTTACATTTGAACCGATACGGTGCCAATTGTAGTCAGTGTGACCAATTCCGATATAAGTGTGTGTTCATAAATGGCAATCTGTTTATAAGTTCAAGTTAAAGTACCGCTGAGCCTGATGGTCACACACACACTAGATGTGGTGAAATTACCCTCTGCATTTGACCCATCCCCTCACCCCATGGGAGGTGAGGGGAGAAGTGAGCAGCAGCGGTGGCCGTGCTCGGGAATCATTTTGGTAATTTAACCCCCAATTCCAACCGTTGATGCTGAGTGCCAAGCAGGGAGGTAATGGGTCCCATTTTTATAGTCTTTGGTATGACTCTCGAGCTACCGATCTCAGGGCGGACACTCTAACCACAAGGCCACTGAGCAGGCTTTAAATATATTTTTTATTTAACAGTGAGCTGATAGTGACAATAAGTGTGCTGTTGCATTGTCTTTACAGTGTATTTGTTACACTACAGGGCCTCATTTGAAAGTATTGTAGACTTTGTTAGGGAGTAGTCTCTGCCACTAAGATGAAAGTCTGGTCTATTCTTTTTGCACTGGTTTATACTGATACAGATTGTAGTTGTAGTTTTGATTACCAGGCAAACCTAACCTAACCTGACACCCCTCCTCCCACAAACTCCCAATGCCCCAGCATCCTTTGCAAAACCTGCAGCTCTCCAACAATAAGCCAAACAGCAAACTTCCAAGGATGTGTAATCCATGACTGGGACAATAAATGATGGTTCTATCGAAATTAGTATTAAAATATACTTTGTGTCGTCTACATGTCAACACCATGAGACTTAAATAATTATGAGCAAAGGGATGAATCTTAAGCAACGGCGTCCATGCAAGGATGTATGTTTAAAAAAAAACATTATTATAGTCAATTACTTGCTTTAAACAGCACTCTGCACTTCAAGAACCTGCTTAAGCGCAAACCTTTTTGAAACTTCTAACATTCCTTTTCATTCAAAATGCAAAAATACATCGTTTTTTTTTAAGAACTCAGTTGTAGAAAACACACACACAAACTCACACAAACCTACACTAACACATGTTATGTTGAGGTAAATACCTGAAAACATTCCAGAGAGCCAAGATTCCTCAGTTTGTAGTTTAACGAACTCCCATCAACAAAACTCATGAGGACTAAAATAGAAAATTAAGTAATTGTGTGAGAACCATGACGCTGGTGTATACAGTCAGTACTTCATGTCACATTTTACCATGAATTGATTAACGTGGACCCCGACTTAAACAAGTTGAAAAACTTATTCGGGTGTTACCATTTAATGGTCAATTGTACGGAATATGTACTGTACTGTGCAATCTACTAATAAAAGTTTCAATCAATCAATCAAACATTGTATCATAGAAATCCTTAGATACAGTTGAACTTAGACATTAGACTTGGACAAATTGTTCCGTTTACGAATAACAGACCGAATAATAATATGCTTTGGTGTATGAACCTTGTCTCCCTGTACAAACATTTCATCCACCCATTGTGTGGCTGCAACAGCACATCCACTGTGGGTGGGCTGATCTTTCTCCGGTGCTTACTGCTCATTCAGCAGACTGCTGCTGTTTGCTACTGTGCTACTTAAGTGATTATATCAGGGGTCCCCAAACTTGTTGACTCGGGGGCCGCATTGGGTCAAAAAAAACACACATTATATATATATATATATATATATATATATATATATATATATATATATATATATATATATATATATATATATATATATATATATATATATATATATATATATATATATATATATACCGAGCGCGGTGATGTCACATTATCGGATTCCGCCCGTGGGCCGTAGTTTGGGGACCTCTGGTTGATATCCTTTTTACAATTTTTTTCTAGTTTTGATAGCTCAATATGAATCAAAAGAAAGCAATAGACAAGCAATTCATAGTCTGAAGCATTCAGGAAGCTTTTGATACTGCCTCCTCCTAATTTTTCTGGACGCAAAAAAGTAAACCAACAAGGTTAAGTGGATTTTATTTTTTTATTCCTAATCATTGTAGCAACCTGGCTTTTAAAGTGGAGGAGTTTTGGGATTTCAAACTGTGAGTTCACCACAGACAGCTACTAAACAGTTCAGCTTGTTGTTGTTTTGACTTTTTTATTGAATAGAAAGTTGATCCATCACCTCCTTGTTATCTTTGTTTGATATAGCCTACAGTCCTGCATACATACTTGCCAATCTTGAGACCTCCGAATTCAGGAGATGGGGATGGAGAGAGGGGGGGTTGGGGATGTTGGGGGCGTGGTTGGGGGGGGGGGGGGGTTGAGGTGCAGGCAGCATACCCCTTCCCCTTCGAGCTTTTCTGGATGATATGAAATTCTTCTTTCCAATCATTTTGGAACTTGCAAGCGTATTTCTTCTTCTTACTCGTCGTCGCCATGTCTCTTCTTCGTTCTTCTGCTTTGTCTCTTTCTTGTTGTGTGTGCAGCTGTGCACTGAGCTCCAAAAGCCGTATATGTTATTGTAGCGTCCCGGAAGAGTTAGGGCTGCAAGGGATTCTGGGTATTTGTTCTGTTGTGTTTATGTTTTGTTACGGTGCGGATGTTCTCCCGAAATGTGTTTGTCATTCTTCTTTGGTGTGGGTTCACAGTGTGGCGCATATTAGTAACAGTGTTAAAATTGTTTATACGGCTACCGTCAGTGTGACATGTATGGCTGTTGGGCAAGTATGCCTTGCGTTATCATTACACCAGTGAATATATCATACAACATGTCATCATTTTTTGACATCTTCGAGTGAAGACCATTGTTATACCTGTCCAAGGCTACAAAATTATGTGACTGGGCCGATACGCTATTTATATGGAGGAAAAGCGGACGCCTGGACAGCATGCGGCTGTTAAGGTGTGAAGGTTTCAGGCGAGAGAGGACGTTAAAGGCAGTGTCTTTAAGGCACGCCCCCAATATTCTTGTCTTGGTGAAAATCGGATGAAATTCGGAAGAATGGTTGCCCCGGAAGATTTTCGGGAGAGGCACTGAAATTCGGGAGTCTCCCGGGATAATCGGGAGGGTTCGCAAGTATGCCTGCATAGCACTTTGTATTTCATTCATCATGTATAAACGTTTACTAAAATACAAACTTTTGTCGTGGTGAGAACCCATTATTCATATTTACATATATTTACATTTAAAAGAAATGTGCTAAAATATACCTTTTTTTTTTTTTTTACTAAAGAACTCTATCCAAAAAAAAACTAGTTCATAGATTAAGGATCCCCTGTAAAATTAAAAGTAGATAGTATAAGGACAAGAGACATCTGATTGTATGCTTTGTAGTTTATGGTTCTATAATGTTGTTGTAGAAAATGTATGTCCTAACAAAACGCTCTCCAACGCTAAATACATCCTGTGATGTACCTCATGGATCAATACTAGGACCTAAATTATTCAAGGTCTATATAAATGACATTTGTAAAGTTACAAAAATATTTAAAGTTAGTATTATTTGCGGACGATACAACTGCGTTTTGTTCAGGAGAGAACACACAGAAGATAATACAAATAATAACAGAATAAATTAACAAATTAAAAAAATGGTTTGACAAAAGCAGACTATCTTTGAGTCTCAGTAAAACAAAAATAATGCTATTTGGTAACAGTAGAAGAGAAAGTCAAACACAAATACAAATAGACGGAATATAAATTGAAAGAGTAAATGAAACCAAATTTCTAGGTATAATGATTGATGATAAATTAAACTAGAAATCTCATGTAAAAAATATACAACATAAAGTAGCAAGAAACACGTCAATAATGAATAAAGCAAAACATGTTCTAGACCAAAAATCACTTCATATTCTCTACTGCTCACTAGTGTTACTATATCTGTGTTACTGTGCAGAAATATGGGGAACTATTTACAAAAGTACACTTCATTCACTAACAGTGTTACAAAAAAGATCAGTTAGAATTATACATAACGTTGGATATAGAAAACATACAAATCCTTTATTTATTGAATCAAAGATACTGAAATTCCACGACAGTAAATTTGTAAACAGCTAAAATTATACACAAAGCAAACTATAACCTGCTACCCAAGAATATACAACAATTATTCTCAAAAAAAGAGGAGAAATATAATCTTACAGAAAAATGTAATTTAAAACATTTGTATGCACGTACAACACTTAAGACCTTCAGTATATCAGTATGTGGAATTAAATTATGGAATGGATTAAGCAAAGCAATCAAACAATGTACTAATATGATCCACTTCAAGAAAAACTTTAAACTTAAAGTGTTTACAAAGTCCAAAGAAGAAGAACCATGATAAACATTCTGAATGTATTTCATCCATCCATTCTTTCATTCTCAAAATAATCTTACTTATCTCATCATATGAAATATAACTTACTTCACCAATTATTATTTATTTTTATTGAGATTACTTATGTATATTGTGAATGAATTGAGAACAGGAAGTGAACAAAAGTTTTAGCAACTGTTATGTAAAAAAAAAGGGGTAGGATTAAATAAACTCTGCTTCTTACTACTCCTTTTCGAACATGTAAAGAGAAACTGGAAATTGTGATGTATCATGTTGTATGCTTGCATGTTCGAAATAAACTCAAACTCAACTCAACTCACTTCCACTATCCATACCGTAGGCTTTATATACTGCTTGTCTACATTAGGGTAGCATGTCACTGACTTACAGCAGGGTAAATACTGGAGTGGTCACTAGTCAGTTATGGGGCCCAATTACAATACACAGGGGCCCAATATAATACACAAGAGTCCAACTAACATTCACAGCTATGGACAATCTTGAGTCATTTAGGCTGACATGCATTTTCCGACAAAGACTCAACTTCTCCTGATTGTAGCTAACCACTACATCACTGTACTGCCTGATCCCGTACGTCATCCTCTTTTAAACAAAAACAAAACAAAAATGTTTTAATATCGTTATTCATTTAACTCAGATTGAGTCCCACCTTCAAGAGCCATAGCGCCACGGTGGACAACTGACCACCCAAGTTTTAGGAAAATTTGTGCGAATTTTGCTTATTTTTATTTCCATGATTTCCGTTCTGTTTTCGGTACTGTAGACTACTGGCTCGTTTTCTAATGGTCAAATAAACTGCAGAAACTTTGTGAGCCGATAGTTGGTCTTAGTCTGAATTTAAAAGGTCTGTTTGCAACATGGGCAGCACAAGTGCAATATGGGCAGCACGTTGGCACAGTGGTTAGTGGTAGTGCCTCACAATAAGAAGGTCCTGGGTTCGATCCCTGGACTCAGGTTCTTTATGTGTGGAGTTTGCATTTTCTCCCCTTGACTGCGTGGGTTCCCCTCCAGGTACTCCAGCTATGTCCCACCTCCACCTGTGGATAGATTAATTGGCAACACTAAATTGGCCCGAGAGTGTGAATGTTGTCAGTCTATCTGTGTTGGCCCTGCGATGAAGTGGTGAATTGTCCAGTGTGTGCCCCGCCTTCTGCCCAAATGCAGCTGGGATAGCCACCCCCCGCAACCCAGAGAGGGACAAGCGGTAGAAAATGGATGTATGTATTTTGTAAAGCAATAAATATAACAAAAACACCATTGGCTAACCTATGTGACCATTAGTGGTTTAACAGAATACATTTGTGTTAAAACTGTCAATATTTTTCACAATTACTAAGTTTATGTAATACATTTTTCGCCGGCCTGAATAAAAGGATTGATGTTTACAGCGTACGTACACGCAGGGAATGCATGCACACATACAAAAGCAGTTTAAGAGAAGCAACTAATAGTTTTCAGTCAGTTATTGTTATGATAGAATATACATTCAATGACAGCTAATACTAGCTATCCAAATCGCAATCATTAGCTAACAACACCCGAAGCTAATGCGCGTTCACGTGTTACGTATGTACAGTACGTAGTTACATCATTACGTCCAATAAGCCGTAAAAGGGCAGGACATAACACCTAAAATACAATGGAACGTTAGCTCTCTTTAGACATCTGTATAAATGTTGCACAAACATCCCCTTTAACCTTAGACTTAGACTTACTGTAGACTTAGACAAACTTTATTGATCCACAAGGGAAAATGTTCCACACAGTAGCTCAGTTATAAAGGATGGAAAGGGTAAGGATATAAATAATAATGCAGGTATTAAGTAGACTAAACATGTACCATAGTAGCAATATCAAATGTAACATGTATGTAATATTTACATATTACATATACAGTATATAATATATACTGATATATTATATTATTATATTATATTATATTTTTGTATAATATATACAAAATATAACACATCCCAATTACCATGTACAATATTACAGTATATGTAACAGCTGCAGCAAAAAAAAGGGCAGCATAAACTAGAGAGTAGATCCAGCAGAAAATATACATTATGAACAAAGAAGGGTAGCTAACATAGAAGGGTCAACCTCTAAAATCAAATGAATTTTGAATGATAATTATATTAAAGGCCTACTGAAACCCACTACTACCGACCACGCAGTCTGATAATTTATATATCAATGATGAAATCTTAACATTGCAACACATGCCAATACGGCCGGGTTAACTTATAAAGTGCAATTTTAAATTTCCCGCTAAACTTCCGGTTGAAAACGTCTCTATATGATGACGTATGCGCGTGACGTCAATCGTTGAACCGGAAGTATTGGTACCCCATTGAATCCAATACAAAAAAGCTCTGTTTTCATCTCAAAACTCCACAGTATTCTGGATATCTGTGTTGGTGAATCTTTTGCAATTTGTTTAATGAACAATGAAGACTGCAAAGAAGAAAGTTGTAGGTGGGATCGGTGTATTAGCGGCTGGCTGTAGCAACACAACCAGGAGGACATACTTGGATAGCAGACGCGCTAGCCGACGCTAGCCGACGCTAGTCGACGCTAGCCGACGCTAGCCGACGCTAGCCGACGCTAGCCGACGCTAGCCGACGCTAGCCGCCAACCGCACGGATGATCGGGTGAAGTCCTTCGTCCTTCCGTCGATCGCTGGAACGCAGGTGAGCACGGGTGTTGATGAGCAGATGAAGGCTGGCGTAGGTGGAGCGTTAATGTTTTTATCATAGCTCTGTGAGGTCCCGTTGCTAAGTTAGCTTCAATGGCGTCGTTAGCAACAGCATTGTTAAGCTTTGCCAGGCTGGGAATTATTAACCGTGCAGTTACATAAGTCCCCTTTAAGAGGTATTCAGTACATTTTATATTGTTAATATCATATTTTCAATTTTGTCACTAAAGAGCTGCGCCGATGTATTGTCGTGGAGATAAAAGTCACTGTGAATGTCCATTTCGCGTTCTCGACTCGCATTTTCAAGAGGATATAGTATCCGAGGTGGTTTAAAATACAAAGCCGTGATCCACAATAGAAAAAAGAGAAAGCGTGGAATCCAATGAACCCTTGTACCTAAGTTACAGTCAGAGCGAAAAAACATACGTCCTGCACTGCCTCTCTAGTCCTTCACTCTCACTTTCCTCATCCACAAATCTTTCATCCTCGCTCAAATTAATGGGGTAATCGTCGCTTTCTCGGTCTGAATCTCGGTCCGAATCTCTCTCGCTGCATTGTAAACAATGGTCAAATGTGAGGAGTCCTTCCTCTGGTGACGTCACGCTACTTCTGGTATAGGCAAGGCTTTTTTTTATCAGTGACCAAAAGTTGCGACCTTTATCGTCGTTGTTCTCTACTAAATCCTTTCATCAAAAATATGGCAATATCGCGAAATAATCAAGTATGACACATAGAATGGATCTGCCATCTCCGTTTAAATAAAAACATTTCATTTCAGTAGGCCTTTAATTGAGCTGCACCTGTATCTATATCGTAACAAGGTACATTCCTAATCAGTCGTTTCTTTTATTATCTAGTTTAATTGTGGCTAGTGTATCAGAAATGACTACTGGTGTTTTTCAAAACATGTTTGAGAGGAACCAAAGAGCTCAACTATGTAAATCGTTTAAAACATGCTTTTGATCGTCCACACAATTCTGCAATAAATCAATTAAAACTAGGCCTGCCAACTATGAATTATTCAACACATTTAGATCACAACATTTATCAACTCGGCTTATTTATAAATGAGTGACTGCAGTGGAAGATTGGCAGATAAGATCGCCTACTCCTCTGTCTTCCTTCATTAACTTGCTGGTTTGCCACTTTGCACGTGGACTGTTATTGATAAAGCAATCTGTAATTTCTGTGGCTTTTGTTCTCTCCGTGTGTATGCTGTGGTGCTTCCTGACAACTGCATTCACAGATGTGAAAAGTCATCCTGTCCTTCATCGTCAGTTTTTATCTCTCTTTTTCCCTGTTTACTTATCAGTAACAGATAAATCCCGATTTTTGCTGGAGCAGACTGTTCGGCTTCCTACAGTCCTCGGGGCATGTTGGGTGTCAGCGAACATGTACATGTCCCCCTGAGAAATAATCCCAGAAAAAGATCAAACTTTTAGAAGATTTAGTGAAGGTTGGGCGATCACGAGGTGACAAAATTGAAAATATGATATTAACAATATAAAATGTACTGAATACCTCTTAAAGGGGACTTATGATTTTAATTTACATTCAAACATGTCCGTGTGGTCTAGATAATATGTATTGAATATACTTCTGTGTAATTTTTGCTCTACAGTTACAGTTTCTTGAGTCTGTCTACAAAATGTTCGTTTGAGAAGGCGTTTCCGGATTGCAAATGAAACTACACCCAACCCTCTCCAAAAGTATCTTTTCAACATGTACTGTTTGAATATGTATCTTAAAGTCGTCAACACAATTTTTTTTTTTTCCAACTACGGTCGAAAATAAACTTCATGCACATTATATACATTCACCTGGTCAAAACATTAGGTACACCTGCACACTCGCCAATCGATTCAGACCTGTATAAAAAAACAGCTGCTTTTAGTAGCATTTAGGGTTGGAATTGGGGGTTAAATCACCAAATGATTCCCAAGCGCGGCCCACGCTGCTGCTCACTGCTTCCCTCACCTCCTAGGGGGTGAACATGGGGATGGGTCAAATGCAGAGGACACATTTCACCACACCTAGTGTGTGTGTGTGCCAATCATTGGAACTTTAACTTTTAACATTTATGTTACTGCATGTCGCTGTGTTATTATGCTCATGCCACTGTTGGATGAAAATAATACATTTTTTGTGTTTCATAATAGCGTGAAGCAGAGGAGCTTTCTCCCTTCTGGCAGGGAGCTTGACTTAATGTCCAAATAGGTACGTCCACCTCACTGTGATGTCACACTGTAACCGGACTGCAAAACCCCGCAGACAGAAAGTTAAAGTTAAAGTTAAAGTACCACTGATAGTCACACACACACTAGGTGTGGTGAAATTACTCTCTGCATTTGACCCATCCCTTTGTTCCACCCCTGGGAGGTGAGGGGAGCAGTGAGCAGCAGCGGTGGGCGCGCTCGGGAATCATCCAAAACTGCGTATCAGCTCACGCCGAAATGCATGAACTTTATGATTTGTCGCTTTGACATTGTTAAGCACGAGTACGAGAATCCAACAATATAATATTTATAAGCCGGTAAAGACAACATTCATCTTAGGTTCTCGTTAAATTTTGAAGATCAACAGTCACATGTTTTACAAAACGTGTACTATTTATACTTTTAAAAGGGCCCTATTATGCAAAACCAACATTGTTTACCTGCTTGTAGTTGTTTTTGAGTATTTGAAATCCCGAAAAGTCAGGAACATTTGAAATCAAACCATGGAAGCATTGCAAAGATATTTTTTAAACAATGTTTTGTTCTTTAAAACTTGCTCCAAGTGAGCCATTTGAAATTTGAGACGATTGTGAAATATTTTATCTTATTTACGTCTGCATTTAGGTCACCTGATATTGCCATACATGGTGGGGTTTACCTGGAAAGCTTTCAAAGAGTTGCTATTTTTATCCAGTTGTAGTACAAAAATATCAATAAGCTGCTTCTTTTAGTATATACTCTTGTTGTGGGGTAGACTGTCTCCTACATGCACATGCATGTTAAAATCCTCTGCTTTAGCATATAGTTCTAACTTATACTGTGTCTGTCAGTAGACTCGGTATGAAAGCACTAAAACTACAGTATGGCTGACGGTGTGTGAACGCAGTCGAAGGGGGCTTGGCCTGGGAGAACATTTTGGCACGTAAATAAGACCACCCACAAAACGGCGCATCCTATAGAGATAGTCAAAAAGAGGCTTGAAGGTGGTCTGTAAAACAAAAATTATGCAACAGTTTGACCAAAACACCATTGCATGTTGGTGTTTCTAGAAATAAAAAAGAGTGTGATATATATATATATATATATATATATATATATATATATATATATATATATATATATATATATATATATATATATATATATATATATATATATATATATATATATATATATATATATATATATATCGGTACCAAAATGTTTTTCGATACTTTTCTAAATAAAAGGAACCACAACAAATGGCATTATTGGATTTAGTTTAACAAAACAATCTTACGGTACATTAAACATATGTTTGTAATTGCAATTGAAGACCAATTTTGGCCTTAAATAAAAATAGTGAACATACTAGACATACTTGTCTTTTTGTATTAAGCGAGCAAACAAAGGCTCCTAATTTGGCTGCTGACATATGCAGTCATATATTGTGTCCTTTCTCATTCTATTATTTTGTCAAAGTTATGAGGGACAAGTGGTAGAAAATGTATTATTAATCTACTTGTTCATTTACTGTTAATTACTGGTTATTTTCTGTTTTAACATGTTCTATCTCCACTTGGGGCAGCAATGTGGAACAGGGGTTAGTGCATGTTCATCACAATACAAATGTCCTGGGTTGGATCCCCGGGCTCGGGGACTTTCTGTGTGGAGTTTGCATGTTAAAGTTAAAGTTAAAGTACCAATGATTGTCTCACACACACACTAGGTGTGGTGAAATGTGTCCTCTGCATTTGACCCATCCCCTTGTTCAACCCCCTGGGAGGTGAGGGGAGTAGTGGGCAGCAGCTGTGCCGCGCCCGGGAATCATTTTTGGTGATTTAACCCCCAATTCCAACCCTTGATGCTGAGTGCCAAGCAGGGAGGTAATGGGTACCATTTTTATAGTCTTTGAGTGGGTTTCTTCCGGGTAGTCCGGGTATTCCTCCCACCTCCAAAGACATGAACCTGTGGATAGGTTGATTGGCAACACTCAATGGTCCCTAGTGTGTGAATGTGAGTGTGAATGTTGTCTGTCTATCCGTGTTGGCCCTGCGATGAGGTGGCGACTTATGCAGGGTGTACCCCGCCTACTGCCCGAATACAGCTGCGATAGGCTCCAGCACCCCCTGCGACCCCGAAAGGGACAAGTGGTAGAAAATGGATGGATGGATATCTACACTTGTGTTGATTGGCAACACTAAATTGGCCCTGGTGTGTGAGTTTGAATGTTGTCTGTCTAGCTGTGTTGGCCTTGCTCGGAAGTGTGTCCCCTTATAACTGGTCATATCTGACCTATCCACCAATTCCCAATCTGGTGATGAGAACAATTAGTGCCCCGCTACACATCCCCCCCGCCTCCCAAAACACCAGATTTGGCACTAAGACAAAACACACTTCAAAGAGAGATAAACAAACTAAAAACACAGAAACCATCAAATTAGTTTTTTTAGGTGGTCTAATAGGATGCCCATAGCTGCTAATCCGCACAGTTGGTACAGACAATGTTGCCCTTGGGGGCCGACCTCGACATCAGCGAGCCTGGGCGGAAACAGCGGGCAATCCAGACCGTCTGTCAAAAGAGGTAACAGGGTCCAGAACGGATGCAGGCGGCCGGCCCCGACGAGGTGGGAGTGCAGGTAGCGTCACGCCGTCCGGGTCCCGATGGACAGGCTTTATCCGATCGACAGTAACCCGCTCATGGCGACCCACCAAGTCTATGACAACGTTCTTGAGCCCTGCTTTCAACACTCGAAAGGGGCCTTCGTAAGGAGTTTGGAGTGCGGAGCAATGGCCACCATGGCGGAGGAACACAAACTTTTCCGCCAGGAGGTCTTTGGGCATATGGAAACAAGGCAAACAGTGATGCATGGGGACAGGCACCTCTGCTTTGGTGGCCCCCTGAGCAGCAGGGCGATGGGCCACTTTTGTCCCTTGACCGGAGGTCGTGAGCAGGAAGTCGCCTGGCACCCTCAGGGGCTGACCGTAGACCAACTCAGCCGAGGCCTGGAGGTCCTCCTTCGGAGCAGAGCGCAGGCCCAACATTACCCACGGTAAACGGTGAACCCATCCACTGTCTGTGATACTGGCCCACAGGGCAGCCTTTAGCGAGCAATGAAACCTTTTACAGAGCCCGTTTGCTTGATGGTGAAAAGCAGTAGTGCGATGCAGTTGTACCCCCAGTCCTACAGCCATTGCATTCCACAGCTCAGAACTACCTCCGGCCATCTGGTAGTTATGTCCACAATAGTGAGGAGATGAGTGCACCCACGAGAGGAGGGAAGTGGACCCACCAGGTCCACATGCACATGGTCAAACCGCAGATCCGGCACCTGGTAGGGTTCCAACGATGCCCTGATGTGCTGGTGGACCTTGGCCCGCCGGCAGGACACGCATGCGGCTGCCCACCCCCTGATATCCTTCCGCATGACTGGCCAGACAAAATTGGTGGTAACCAGCCTTACAGATGCCTTCATGCCGGGACCAGAGAAAGCATTCACGGCGTCAAACACTCGCCAGCGCCAAGCCACAGGAACCATCGGACGAGGTGGACCAGTAGAAATGTCACAGTGCAATGTGGAACCATTGCCATGGCAGGGAACATCCACAAACTGCAAACCGGTTATCGCTGTGCACCAGGCCTGAAGAGCTAGATCCTTGCTCTGATCCACTACTATCCCCGCAAAGTCAAGACCCAGGTGTACAGCATCGACAAGCACCCGTGACAGACAGTCCGCTATTCCACTGTGCTTTCCAACCACCTGCCTAACTTTTGTAGTGAACTCGGAGATGGATGCAAGCTGGCGTTGCTGGCCGGCAGACCAGGCAGGGGTCGGAAGTTTTAGCCAGGGCCGGCCCGTGGCATAGGCCGCATAGGTAAATGCTAAGGGCGCCGTCCATCAAGGGGCGCCACGCCAGTGCCACAAATGTTGGAGGAAAAAAAAAAAAAAGTTGGTACTATTATTTCTAAATACATAAAATAATCCCACGTTAATTAAAATGCAAAGTAAAGCCTATTTAATAGAAATATTATTTGTTACAACATTACGCCCCCCCCCTCCCCCGGCACGGTGCGCCCCCTCCCTTCCCGTATCATGACTCTTTTTGGACGTTACCACATAAAAAAATCAACACAAGATGTCAAAACGGCCAAAACTGTCAGGTGCCCAGGAAAGAAAAAATAGAAAAGAAGAGGAGGAGAAACGAGAAAAAGACAGAGGTAGCAGGTAGGTAACGTTAGCCTACATTCAATTATTTGTCTGTTACAGAATGTGATAGTAACCTGGCTTTTTAGCATTAAGCTAATGTTACATGATTCGGCAATTGCTAATCAATAAATAGCTAGTTCTGTTTTAACGTCGGGTTCATATTGTGGAGGGGGCTAAATTGTTATGGAAAATAATAATGTAACATTAGGTAATTACAGTACTCCCTGGTGTAAAGTAATTTGTAAGTCATTCTAGTCAATGCAATATTAAAAAGCACAAATAGAGAACTCTGTAGGATCCCCTTTTTTTGTAATATAGTTGTTAAAGTCATACTGGTTTGATATCTTGTTTTGTGCAGTGCCTTATTTATATTGTATTTTTTATTTATTTTATGCAACTTGTTGACACGTTTTATTTTGTGTTTATGTATGTAAAAAATATTGTATTTCATATGTTATTTTTTTATTTTTTGTATTAATTTATTTATCCATATTTTTTTTAATCTTGTTAACTATTCTGATTGTTAATTTGCTTTCTTTAAGTAAAAAAAAAGGTCAAAGACAAAGCTATTCGGTTTCTTGTGAGTATATACACTTCACTGCCGATGTGGGGGGGCGCCACCTAAAATCTTGCCTAGGGCGCCAGATTGGTTAGGGCCGGGCCTGGTTTTGGCCATGGCAAAAGTCTGAGGTTTGTGGTTCACAAAAGCGGTGAAATCATGACCCTCTAACAGGAACCTGAAATGGCGGGTCGCCAGGAACAAGGCCAGGAGCTCCCTGTCAAAAGTGCTGTTTCCTTACAGCTGCCCCGAGTTGCCTGCTGAAGAAGGTAAGGGGTTGCCATGTCCCCACCACTCAACGCTCGCAAACCGCGCCCACGGCTACATTTGAGGCATCAGTAGTGAAAGCCAAAGAACAGTAGGGGAGGGATGTGCTAGCAAGGTTGCGCTGGTCAGAGAAGACTATGTGTCTTCAAACACTTTCAGCTTGTCAGGAGACCAGTTCAACTCCTGTGAACCTTTTCTCCCCTTTGATGCCTCATACAGCAGGTGCATGAAATGAACTGCACGTGGAATGAAACGGTTATAAAAATTGACCATTCGGAGAAACTACTGAAGCAGCTCAACAGTTAGTGGGCGTGGAAATTTGGAAATTGCCTCCACCCCTGTAGGCAGGGGAACAGCACCTTGCGAGGACACCTAGTGGCCAAGAAAGTCAATGTCTGTTACTCCAAATTGGCACTTAGTCGGGTTCACAATCAGTCCATGTTCGTTCAAAAGGCTAAACAGCAGTCGTAAATGTATCAAATGTTCCCCGGCTGATCGACTGGCCACTAGAATACAGTATTGTCCAAATAAACAAACAAAAATGGTAAATCCCGTAAAGCAGAGTCCACAGTGTTTCCCAAACATTCATTTATTTGTGGCGGCCCGCCACGAAAGAATTACATCCGCCACAAATTAAAGAAAAAAAAATATATATATATATATTTATTTATTTTTTCATTTTTTTTATTCCTGTCCAGCTTCTCAGGCAAATCATATAGTTGATGTAGATGCCCATATAGGCTGTTCAGATTTACATTACAAAAGAGAAGTGTAGGATACTTCTCTTGTTGCCTTATTTGTATTTGACCACTACTGTTTTCTGTTTATTTATTACTGACTGTGGCAGGACACCTCTGCCTCTGTTTCCCTTTATGTTGCTGGTAAATAATATGGTTGTAGTAGTAGGCTAAAGTTAAATTATTTAGTATGCACTAATTAAAGGGGCAGAGCTTTAAGAGACATTTTAGCTTTTATATTTTATAAGATATATTTTTTGTAAGAACCACAATTAATAAATATATTTCAGTGAATAAATTATTGTTCAAATCTGTATATAAATATGTACATAAAGTGTTGTAATTATATTGTAAAATGGATGGATGGATGGATGGATGGACGTTTAAAACAAAACTGTTATTATTAATTAGTAAGTATATATTGTTTGAGCCTTTTTAGAGAAAATCATATCATTGTAGTAAATTATGCAGATTTCTCGATGATGTCATGGTGACCACGCCCATGGCCACGCCCAAAGCCACGCCCCCACCGCCACAGGTATCTTGGCAGTTTATGGGAAACACTGGTCCATGAGCTACTGAAAAAGTCTGTGCCGACCCACGCAGGCCAAATGTCATCCTCAAAACTCAAATATTCCAAAATAAGTTTTTATGGCAGTCTTCGGTATGTCCAACTCATGTACAGGTACTGATGGTAGCCACGCACCAAATCGAGAAAATAGATGCTCCAGGATGGGGTAACGGTCCGGCGTGGTGACATTATTCAGTCGGAAAAAGTCACCACAGGGCTGTCACAGCCCACCAGGCTTAGGTGCCATATGTAGAGGCGAAGCCCAAGGATTGTTGGAACGTCGTACAATCCCCAGTCTCTCCATGGTGGCAAATTCCTGCCGTGCAATGGCCAGTTTAGCAGAGTCAAGCCGCCGTGCCCGGGCAAAAACAGGCTGTAGGGATGAAGTGCTCCACCCCATGCTTTGCGACCGCTGCCGAAAACGTCGGTACAGTCAGTTCTGGAAACTCTGCAAGAAGCCGTTGATAAACATCCCCCACAGCGCGCATGTTGGTGAGGGCCACAGGCTCCGGCACTCCCAGTGTGCATGGAATAGTGGAGAAAGCGACAGTCAATTAAACGGCCATTCAAGACGTCCACCAACAGTCTATTTGCACCAGCAGAGTTTGCTCCAATGACTGAAGATACAATTGTCTAGTTGGGAGAATGACTTGCCATGGCTTTGGACCTGAGACTTCTATAATGTGCCGCTGACTTTGTGCATTTCTTTTCGTTATTTAAGAGCCTAAGCCTCCACAGTCTCTGGACCCCATTAAATGTTTTCAAGCTACAGAACGGGCCGAGGGCCAAAAAAAAGTCAAGGCATATAAAAAAAAAAATATATATATATATATATATATATATATATATATTCACAAGTGTGATTTTAAAGGATAATGTTGTTCTATGTAAAATAAATCCATACTGTAGGCTACAGTAGGGGGCCGCTGTTACCTCATTAGAAGGTTCAAGTGAAGACTAAAAAAATACAAGGGACAAAGCAGAGAAACACTTATTTTGTAAGTGTGTTTTCCTTCTGCCTCTCTGTTTATGTGATTCTTCCAGGCATTTTGGAACCTGTTGACACAGATTATTCAGGTGGAGGCCTGAGGGGCTAGCTGAGGGCGCTAAGCTGGGCCAGTGTGCACATCTCAGCCCTTCTCTGGAATGGCTGCCAGCTCCGTCTGCTCGGCTGTGATAATGGAGCCTCCATTCCCCTCTCTGTGTTGTGTGGAAATGTTTCCATTAGCCTTTGACAAGAAAAGTCCTCGCTGCAATTTAGTCCATCTTTTATGTCCATCTTGTTTCTTCCAACATGCAGATTTTCTCTCTTCCACCCCGTGTGTCTTGCTTGTTAAATTTTCTGTCTGCTACACCCCTCCAGCACTGCTGGAATGCTGTGGCGAGATAAAGAAAAGGCCTCGCTCTGAGCAGGTTCGAGTGTTATGCTTTTTTAAATCAATGACCTCTTTTTGAGGCTTGTAAACACAAGGCATAAACTACAGTGTCACAAAAGCTTTTCCAGAAGGTCTATCTCCTCAGCCATTTGAAGACATGTACTTTGATGGAAGGCTTTACCGTGATAGAATCCTAACGCATCTGTTGTTTTAACGGCCCACGTCCATCACATCAATAAATCCCGACGTACATTAAAATGTGCAGAACGGTTAATTTTTAAGTTAGAATATGCTAGCTGCCTTTAGTATAATACACATGCTTGTTTTCTGGAAACAGGTTGTGATGTCCCACACCATGTAATAATAAATCCTTTGAAGTGGAAAACACTTACTGTACAGTGAAGTGGAAAGAAGCTGGGCAGTGAGTGAAAAACAAAGACATACAATAAATAAACCCTCTTGGCCTTGTACAGGAATCTGGACTCTATAGCCCATGTGATACACATTGCGACTCTGTGAAATAAATTGCTTACATTGAGCTGTTTCCTTAATGTCTTTAACTGAGAAGCCAGTGGAAATGCTGACATTTTTCAAGTGAAATACCACAACAAGGTGTTTTATATTTGGTTTCTGGGAAAGGATGCCTGGAGTTATGGATCGAGTACTTTCTAATGGAGCATGGGAATTTTTTTGGAAAGGATGTTCAAGGTTTTGATAAAGAAATGTTGAGGGAGTTGTTTTATAGAGGGTGAAAAAGTTGTGTGATGTTTATTCTGATACAAATTGTTTTGGTTGTTACCTAAATATATTTAATTTTTTACTGACTTGTTTTTTTTTACAGCCTGATTTGTTTTCATGAAAAAGTAATTTAGTGCAGTTAGTTAATTAGTTCTTCATATTATTTGATTATACATTTTTGCTTGACGCAACACAAATCTTGGGCGGTGTAGAGGATTTCTGCTTATTTGTAACTATGATGCAATTGTTGATGATGTCTACAAGAAAAGCATGTTATAAATTGAATTAGACCAGCAGCTTCATAGGCAGGGTGGACCAGTTACATTATTGAGATGAACATGAGGTCTGAATGCAGCTCAGCGCTCAAAGGAATACATGATGAAACATTGTGTTAATAGAAGGGAGATAGAACACCATTGACATCAGAGAAGCTTTCCAATCAGCTCCACATAGGAAGGCTCATGGTGATGCTTTGTGTTATTTGTCTGGTAAAAGTGGGAGACAGAATTAGCTAAGAGATACGGCTCAATCTGAAATGTGTCGATATAACACATGTATATAATTTGTTAGATAAGGCTGTCTTCGTCTAAGGTTTTTCCTAGTCGAATTAGGTTTGTTGGATTTTGGACCAAATGTCAAACAAAGACCTAGATGAAATAAACATCATAAAAATGTAATAATGTTTATTGATGAATAAACTGAAACTGGGATCATAGACAAAAGTCAAACCAAGCTATGGTCATAACCGGTCCACTCCAGTCCCGTAAGCAGCTTTTGTAAATATTTAAGGATTGTTTTCTTTCATTTAAACCCGTCAGTTATAAAATGCGGCGTCATAAAAGTTCGGATGAAATCAGTTTTGCTGTCAAAGTTCAATAGTAATTTTGTTTGAATCAAATTAGGAATGTGTAAAGCCACCTACAGTTGGTAGAGGACTCATACGACCCCATTCCTGGGAGAATTTTGCGTGAGAGGAAGGCGGGGGGGTAATCATTTGCAATGCAGTCTGCTGAAAATGACAGAAAGCCCCACTCTTCATAGCAACTAATGCTGTGGTCAAAGTTGGAATTGCCACAAAACACATTTTAAGATATTCAACACTCTACTGCCGTCTGGCTGCTAAAGTGAATAGTGCATCTCTACAATTTGTCACGTTTCATGTGTCAGGTAAACCGTGACGAATGGGGCCATATGAATCCCCTTCCTCCTGTACACCTTGCAAAATGGTTCATTCCTCCTTGTACAGTAACAACAAATCCAGCATCTATCATTTTACTGTGCATTCAACTGAAACGTCACAATGGTATCAAAGCTCACCTACATGTATTCACACACACCAATATTTGGGAACAAGGATGAGAGGACAGAACACTTATCTGTGGTAGCATCGGACAAAGTTATGTTTACCTTTTAACTTTTGCATCTCATCGCATATAACTTTGGTATCTTCAGGAAACCTTGATTGAAGTTCCAAACAGAGGCATCACAAGTTATTTTAAAACATCAGAGGCTTAACCCCCAGTAGATGCACTAATGAATACAGTAAATGTGTTATTATGGTACATATTATCCACTAATGATAATCCTACATTAATTGATTGATAAGAAGAAAAAAACTATTAACTTTTTTTACCATACAACATCTTGGACACATTACATACAAGCTGTATGCTGCATGCAAAAATCGTATTCAGCTTTTACATGTGTTTTAAATAAGCATCTATTTCATAAGTTAATGCGTATAAACATACTGAGAGCCTATCCCAGCTTCACTCGGGCAGAAGGCAGGATACACCCCCTGGACAAGTCGCCACCTCAATACAGGGCCAACACAGATAGACAGACAACATTCACACTCACATCCACACGCTAAGGACAATTTAGTGTTGCCAATCAACCTATCCCCAGGTGCATGTATTTGGAGATTTGAGGAAGCAGGAGTACCCGGAGAAATCCCACACAGTCACGGAGAGAACATGCAAACTCCACACAGAAAAACCTTGAGCTCGAGAATTGAACCCTGGACCTTCTTGCTGTGAGGCAACAAAAATTAATAAATGAATGAATACATATTTAAATTAAGTTAAAGACCAACATGGGGGCCACAAACACAATAATGTTAAGGGCCAAATAAGGTTGTTGGGTAAAGCAAGCCAACTTCCCATTGCAAAAATGTATAAAGGTCTATTCTCTCTGTTTGCAACAAATCCAACATGGAACATTGCACAGACGTCATCAATATGATAGTTAGAGTCATGTTTGTCCTGCATCTGACACTCCATACTATGTGCACATCATTCTGGAGTTTGTTCGCAGGAAGTTAAGACATAGTTAATTGATTATTTTTTAAACCACATATAGTTTTTTACTAATATTGGGATACTTCAGATATGCACTGGTCATAAGAAGTGATCTGAGTATTACTTTTGGATTATATTATTACAGAGCATATTTTCCTCAGCTCAAACACTAAAACTTTGATGAACAACATTCCAGTGAATACCAGTGTGTTAGAGGTGTTCAAAGTTATCACGCCAGAGAACAGATGTGCTGCTTTTTTCGATCTTGTGAAGCTCGCCCAGTCACACTTAATATAGATTATGTGACGCACTTCACGAGTGTTTATAGAATAAGTGCTGGATTTCAGCAAGTGTTAAAAGCCTAATCCATCCAAATGTGTGAAACTGAGAAGTATTTTGTTCACACCAGAAGGAGTAAATTGACTGAGGCTTGGCATTAACACTTTGCTTTGCAGTAAGCGGCCAAGGTCAATAATGTGACCCTTCATAATGATTTAACTTCCAGCCAACTCTTAAACACAAGCTCACACTATTCATTTGATTACATAACTCCAATGATTTCTTTATTTGTATTATTGCATTTTGCCAGACTAATTTTAAAACATACCTGTCAGTGGTTAAAAAAAACTAAAACTCTTGTACTGTAGCATTATTTCTGTAAACACAGCAACGTTTTTTAGACAAGCATTCATTTGTGTAGCATGGAAGAAAAGAGGATTTCAGAATTGGGCAATGTGTGCTGGTGAATGTATGGATTTATCATTGGAAAATACCAGACCATCATATTGTAAACTCTATAACGTATCAATTTGATTCCAAATATGACTTCCAGCATCGGCCCCCGTTCCTTATCAGCAAACATGTCCACATCACTCTCCGCGATTTAGCCACGGCTAAATTCCATCGTATTTAGGCTGGCTGAATAATATGGACATCTACGCAGTTCCAATAGCTGCAGGCAGCACCTCTTGAATAGCATTTTGTACATAAGCTTTAGCTTACTAGCCTAGGATACCAGGCCAATGCCTTATCCCTGTTAACAGAGACCCTTCTAAGACAGGATTAGTGGGGGAGATAGTCAGTGACAAGGGAGGGGGACGGTCCGTCTCCTGGGAAGCCCTACCACTAGCCCAATCATAATGCATTTGTTTAGATAAGGGGATCACAGTAAAAGTGAGTACTATGTTAGTCCACCAGTGAAATTTGCTGAGCACTATATCGTGAAAACCCTTTTATCGTTTTTGATTGATTTGCTGCATTTTTTCTCTTGAATATTGTGTAATTGTGTCATTGAATACAATATATCAGCTCTGGCATTCAAACCATACGGTTGCACCATGGTATTTAGTCATGCTTGTATGGGGTGCCGAATGTAAAAGTTCAGTCACACTTTTCCAGCAGATACATTTCTCACATTTAACTCACTTTCTCACATTTAACACACGCACATTTAACTAATATTGTATCACATTTAAGTTTAAATTAAATGTTGACTCTAAATAGTATATCTAAATGTTAAATCGAAATCTTGAATCTGAACATAAATCTTGAATATAAATGTAAAAACTAAATCTAGATGTTACAAGTAAACCTAAATGTTGAAGTTTAAATCCAAATCCTAAATCTAATTCTAAATGTGAGCGTTCAATGTTAAATCTAAACCTTCGGCATGGCATGGTTGGGAGAGTGGCCGTGCCATCAACCTGAGGGTTCCTGGTTCGATCCCCAACTTCTACCAACCCCGTCACGTCCGTTGTGTCCTTGAGCAAGACACTTCACCCTTGCTCCTGATGGGTCGTGGTTAGGGCCTTGCATGACAGCTCCCGCCATCAGTGTGTGAATGTGTGTGTGAATGGGTGAATGTGGAAATAGTGTCAAAGCGCTTTGAGTACCTTGAAGGTAGAAAAGCGCTATACAAGTATAAACCATTTACCAAATGTTAAATCTAAATCGTAAATCTAAATCTCAATCCTATTCAAATCTAAATGTGATCGCGATACCTCTTGCAAAGTGTAAATATGAACATTTATGGAAATGGCAATTTTCTACCAATCCGAGACCTCTCAGCCGCATTTCTGTATGTACTGTATGTATGAATACTTGTGTGTATGTGGGTATGTATGTTTGTATGTCTGTTTGAATGTAAAATATATTTGTCTCCCAGTATGTGCAGGTGCCAAAGTACGGCTCCAGCCACCCAGAGAGCCCAACCCCTTGCGGTACCCAGGGAACAAGTGACCACCGGACCAGCGCAGGCAGGCCGTCCAGCCACAGGACCCCCAGAACCAGGCCCACCATGCTGCCGGGCAGGCCAGCCGCAGGCCGTAGACAGACGCCCCCAGCAGAGGACAAGGCACGGGAGAAGCAGAAGACTACCAGACCCCAAGCCAGTGTGAGATCATACCCCACGCGGGCAGAAGAAAGATGGGACACCCCGTCCCGAGGAGCCCAGAAACTCCCCGCAGCCGGACGGGAAGACCGCTCCGCCCCACAAGCAAGCGGGGCCCCACGAGCGCACGTGCACACAAATACATATATATATATATACACACACATACATAAATATATATATATATATATATATATATATATATATATATATATATATATATATATATATATATATATATATATATATATATATATATATATATATATAAACTGTATATATATATATATATATATATATATATATATATATATATATATATATATATATATATATATATATATATATATATATAATGGATGGATGGATGTACATATATATATATATATATATATATATATATATATATATATATATATATATATATATATATATATATATATATATATATATATATATATATATATATATATATATATATAAATGGATGGATGGATGTACATACATATATATATATATGTATATATATATATATATATATATATATATATATATATATATATATATATATATATATATATATATATATATATATATATATATATATATATATATATATATATATATATATATATATATATATACAATGGATGGATGGATGTACATATATGTATATATATATATAGAAAATGGATGGATGGATGTACATACATATATATATATATATATATATATATATATATATATATATATATATATATATATATATATATATATATATATATATATATATATATATATATATATATATATATATATATATATAGAAAATGGATGCATGGATGTACATATATATATATAAATATATATATATATGTATATACATACATACATACATACTGTACATATACACATCGGCTGATCCCCCCCCCCACCCCCCACCCCCCCTCCAAAAGGTCTGGCGGTGCGCCTCCCCCCATAGGGACAACCCCGAAAAAGCCCACACCCAGACGACGGCACGACATTGGGCACGAAGGACGGCACAGCAGAGTGCGAGGGCAATCCCTGGCCGACACCCGACTAGCAAACCAAAATGTCAATAATAAGAAACGAAGCCGGCAAGTTCTCCAGTCCCGACAACCACCACGCACATGCGCCATCACAAACCACAATAGCGCCCACCTCCTCGCATCGTAATCAGCATCCAAGGGCACCCGTATCACAAAGATTTTGATTTAAGATCTACATTTAAGATTTAGTTTTAACATGTAGGTTTAGATTCAATATTTAGATTTAGATTTAACATTCATATTTACCATTTGGATTTATATGTAATATTTAGAATTAATTTTAAGATTTAGATTTAGATTTAACATTTAGGTTTAGATTTAAGATTAAGATTTAGATTTATAGTTTGGATCCAGATTTAACATTTAGATATTACATTTTAAAGTAAAAAATTTATTTGAACTTAAAAATGATTAAAATGAGCTAAAATGTGAGAACAGTGTTTTAAAAGTGAGAAAATTGAGCTAAATGTGTGAAATATATCTGCGAGAAAAATGCGACAGGACTTTTACATCCGGCATCCCATATGCTTGTCCTGTTTTATTGTGATGTCTAGAGCGCTATTATTGAGAAACACAATATTTGACTATAATAAGGAAAGTGAATGATATATTATATTGCAACAGTAAATGAAAATACAGTAAACAAAGACAAAAAAACAAAAACAAATGTCTCATGGCTTTCTGGTGCGACCTTCCACTCGTTTACGAGTCCGCCCCCTATTCCTTTACGGGTTAACCGTCCTTAATGCTTTATGTATGCCGCGTGTGACACTCTTTGCATAAATGATTCCAAATAATTGGGATTTATAAATAATTCATTGTTTATTAATGCAGGTGAAATAGCTTTTTGGCTTGGACTGGTGTCTGTCATTCAGAAAATAAGAGGAGGAGGTCGTATCAGATACTTTGCGGTAAAAAAAAAGAAGTAAATAAATAGATAAATAACGTCAGTGAAATGAACAAAATCAAAATGCATGAGAACCAATTGTCATTGCAGCAACCTAAGTGATATTATCCCTGGTATTTTTTTCTATTTTCAAACAATAGCTAAAACGTTTTGGAAAATGATATGGAATCATGAACGTCTGACATCTACCACAATAATTGATCAACTTAATGCAATCATTTAGTCATTGTTAGGGTGTCAGGGGAGGTTGTCATAAAATCTACCACTCAACTATCTGTAGAGTGTAAAAATACAGTGGGCAATTTAATAATGACAAAAACATTGCGTTTCGGTAAAATGTGCCAGGTTTAATAAGCCTCCTGTGCAAATGCATATCCATCTGAAGCACTGGTAGCGGGTCTTTCAAGTAGGAGAAGCACATTGTCAGCTACTCTTTAAACATGAGTACAGTCTCCAAAAACAGATAAAAGATATAAAGATGGTAGACTCAGAACAAAGAATGAAACTTGAAAAAAGCTCTGGCCAATGTTTTGTATTTCAGAATTGCTGATTAGCTCAATTTCCGGTCAATCAAAAAATAATTCAGCCTCCGACAGATTACCCAACTTTTAATTTACTTTTAGAGATGCTAAGCATTCGATGGGCGGAACAAAACCAAGCATTTATTCGATGACTGTCTAGTTTGACTGCAGTGGAACAACCCACTCTATGCTCCCCAATTTGAAGTCAATGTACTGCGGCGCTACTACAATAAATGAGTAAGGGGTCGTCTCAGCTGTTACTAAAGTAGATGATTCTGAACAGCGCATGTTTAGTCAATGAAATGTAGACACAAAAGTACATATTTGACAATATGACCATTATTATTTTGAACATTTTAGGGGAAACTGAGCTTACTTTGTGTCTGACTGCAGTCGCCACTGATCTGAAAATTTCTCATGGACATCTGTAATTTTTCACCATTTGCAAAAACTGTCTCATTATTTTCCTCACCAGGAATTCAAATACAAAGTAAAGCTGACACTGATCTTTAAACATGTCAGCTAATAAGTGGCCAGGGAAGAAAGATTTCCATAAGCATTGGACATTTTGCTGCAAGGGTGAAAATGATCTTGTTTACAGTATGTTAATGTATGTTCTATTCTTAAATATGTGTATTTTTCCCCAATGTCCGAACACCTAGTCAGATTTTATTTAGCTAAGCAATATTCTCTTATACCAAGGTATGTTGTCCAACTTTCACCCGTGTCCATTCCTAATCACAGCTCACATTTTTTGTAAAAGAGGCACCCGAGCTACAAGCTACAGGGTTGTCTGAGGCAGGCCTTGCATTTCCCCTTTCTTGTCCTAAATGCCTTGCCTGATATTGTAATTACAGGGCTGTCATGACCTTTCTTCGACACTGACTGACCCACACATGTGAAACTGGGAGCTCTGGAGGCTAGAAATATTTAGACTAATGAAGAGAGTCCCTGCGCTTCTCTTTTAGTGTGCTATAATATTTCTTTTGGCAGAGGTCATGGGTGACTCAACATACATCATCGCCAACTTATTAGATCTTGAGGCAATTAGCTGAAAACAAACAGGCGAGACAGATGAGCTATTGAGTCGCCTGAACAGGCAGAAAATAGACTGTGGTGCTCAGACGTTTCAGAGCAGCATCAAAGTGGCATCAAGAGGAAGAAAGGAACACATTGTTGCAATGTAATGCCAATACAGTAGTGGGGGTTCGGAGCATTATTTTTCCAGTGATTCAGGTTACAGACCGGGCCGATTATATTAGAGCGACAGAGGGAACTTTCACCTGGACACTATGTGCAACGTGCAGCATGGTTAGTTTAGGATTAAAACCCCCATTTAAGCGCCCCCCCTTTGACATGGGAAATCAAGCCTGTAGATTATATTGTTAAGGGCAGACCTTCAGTCTGTCATTAAGGTCAAGGGGACATCTTGATGTTAACTCCCATAATGACTGCAACAAGTCTGGCTGCAGAAATCTTAAACCACCACTATGCTCAAAGGGAGGGGATATCGCTTCCTCACATAATTGTCTGCAATAATTACAAATTGTCTTTTGAGCTGCCTGAGGAGCGGACAAAATGAGGTCTTTGGAATGCCATTCACTTGGTAATGCTCACATATTCGTGAGGGATGAGAGAAAGATGACACATACGATTTGTGTATGTTCGCAATTAATTACCTGTTTAAAAAGCAACACCTGAGTAAGACAAACAATTTGTGTTCCTGAAAACATTCTTGTTGTCAAAATAATCCTTGTTTGCAGGCTTACAAAAAAAAAAAATGGAGGCGTGGTGGGCCAATATTTGGCAAAAGTGTAACAAAACATATGCACAGCTGCTTGTCCTGCAGAAAGAATGTATTTAATGGTACGGCATCTTCATGGTTCGGTACGTATACCTTGGTATTAAGGTCATTTTGTCTGCGCAGCAAGGGAACAAAATGAAAAACATAAAATTGCTTCTTCAATGGTGACCCTTTAATGGGTTTTAAAAATAAACCTTGAAAAAAACTACAAACTGCTGGCAGCTAATTTGACAATAAATACAATTCTGAAATAATAGAACAGAGATAAATATATAGCATACAGGAACACATTAAGGATGCGGTGGACATGTTGACACATCTGCGTTTCTCACTTTAATGTGTTCAGATTAGGAACGTGTACCAAATCGAAGTTTCTGTACCGAAAAGTCTTGATACAAATACATATATCGTTAGACCCCTACCGTTTATTGTTCACAAATTTGAAGTGGGGAATGCTACTTCACTAGACAAGCACACGTTCTATACAACAATGCTTTATTCCACCATTATTGGTGTGGCTGCGACATAATACTCACTTGTGATGGGAAAATCAATACCAAAAAATCAATAGTACCGAAACAAAGTTTTCCTACAGTGGTATTGATTCTCAAATTGCAATGTAAACATTTTGACACATTTGGAGAGATGTCTGTTCATTGCAATAAATTGTGTGACTGGGACTACTTTTTCATCCACTCTCCATTTTTAGTATACATTTTATTCTTTAGTGCTAAATTGACTTTTCCATTTTTAATAATGAGGTAACTTTTGCGCGAGTCAATTACTCAAATAATAAACAAAAATTAACTCGATATATTGCCACGTCTGTGTGCGTTGATTTTCTTTGTCTGTCGCTTCCAATCAGGGTGCAAGAGGGTTCACTCTGTGCATCGCTCAGAGTATCTGGGCGTGTTTTTTCAATAGAACAATTGAATGAACAGAGTGGACCCTCTTTTTAGCCATGCACAATCCCTGCATAGGTGGGCGGAGGCTGGACCGCAAGCTTACACTCACAAGATGCTCATACAGAGTATTGCTGCTTGCTAGTCAAAAACACTGCAAAGTAACAACATTTAGGAAGAAAAAATATGATTGCAAAGCCAAATGTCCCGGTGTGGGATTATTTTGGATTCAAGCAGAATGGGCAGGACGAGCCCATTAACCAGCACAAGGAGCCAGGATGCTTAATTTGTTCGAAAACAATAAGAAAAGACTTCACCTTATCCTGGTTTTCCAATTGGGGAAAATAACTGCACTTCAACATGTTCAATATTAAAAGAAGTGCAATTTTTATTAACAGAGGTTGAAATTAAATTTTATTTTCATGTTTATTTACCCATTTAGGATATTTAAAAGTTACTGACCTTCCAATTGCAATGGTAAAACATATTAATGAGAAATAAAAGTGTATCCCGTTTGAAAGAGTTACTGGCATTATTATTTTAATTATACATTATGATTATTTTAATCCTTGATTTGGTCTCAAAATATTGATGTCAATAACATCATTTATTGACAATAACTTGTCAGACAATAAATCGTCAAGTAAAATCATTTAATCGACCCAGGCCTACTTAGGCATCAGTTTCATCATGATCATAATAGAAACAAAGTTTAAGTAAAGGCATAGCAAATGATCATTGTAATATGACATAAGCATTAGTATTATCAAATAGGCCAGAGGAAATATACAGGCCTGAACATTAAATATTTCTGTATATTTTGTTGGTGACAGTCCTTTTTGTCCTTTTGAGATATAATTACGTTTTATGTTAATCATACACTTATTCTGCATTTACTAGTAAGGTAACTGCTGGCCCCTTTTGTCATTCTCTATAAATGTGTTCATCACAACTCTCCTCAAGATCCTGCACATCCATTGCAAAATTAGGTACGGTATCACTTATGTCATTGGCAATGTAGTTGTAAGCTGGCAAATTCCTTACAAACCTCTCAGAGGAATTTGCCTCATCACCGTTTCTAATTTCATTGTCTTTTGAGAATGATGGTCCAAAAGCGCCTTTGAAGTTGAGATCTTAGGCCTGGCTTTATCGTACCAAAATAAGTACAATATAAGCAAGATGAGGAGCTGTTACGAATTGAGACACTGACATCAGATTTGATGAGGGCAATCACTCATGCCAAAGTCATATTGCAAAGTCTTAGGCAGATCTTAACATTTTGATATTTTTCACGGTGAATATGCAGTAGTTCATGAAGACAGTTCTGGGGCAATCTGTTTTAATGCTATCCTCACAGTCACTATGCTTAAACCTGATCCATCTATGGACATCATGTTGGGAAATGCTTTGCCCGGCAGTATATTAAACCAAAGAGGCCATAAAACATATTTTTCATTTGTTCTGCTATTATTCTATAAAATCCAAGCTCAGGGTCATTAACTCAAATTATTCTCTTTTTGAAACAGCTTTTGCACCTTGCAGAAAACTCTCTTCTTGTGGTTATTTTGGCTGATATGGGACATAAGAGTTTCAATATGAGCCTCTGACACATGGTCCACCTGTACATGTGTATCCACATGTATGCCAACAAAGAAGGGATAATGTGAGTCTTCATTATGTACAGTAATTGTGCCCCAGTGTTGAAATTATAGCACGGAAGTCCTTTACAATATAACTAGACAAAGCTACTTAACCATACTCCCATGCTAACACTAACATTAATTAAATCCTATTCAGCATTAAATCCAGCAAAGGTCAACATGAATTTATAGTTTCAAATTGATCAAATGTACTGTACTCTAAATGTAACCTGTTTTATTATTTACATACACACATTATACTTACCAACCAGAGCCGTGTTTCTAATATTATTATTAAAAAAACAAAAACAGTAAAAGCAGTATTTTTTCGAAAGTTAGGAATAGCGATTCAATTTGAATTAATAAACATACAATTATCAAACCTCAAAGTATATATCAAAACAGGACTTTATGCACAGACCACATATTGTAATTTTGTTTTTTGGCTCAAACCCAGATTTGTTTGCAACTGTCCTTGCTACAATGGTATCACAATGTACCCTATTATGTCAAGTCAGTTATCAGGTTCATGTAGGCTGACCTTACATTAATGCAACATGTTATTTTTTTTTTATAAATTGAGAAATCTTACTTCATACACAATCTAATAACTGAATGAAGGATACTTGGTGGGTTGCATAGTGATTTTCTACAACCATTCCTTTAGCTATTGTGGATCTCTGTAGGTTGTATCCAATATTCTTAATTCTTATAATATCATTCTTGATATCATTATTAAAACTTTAGCTTATTTGTGATAACTGCTTACAAAAAAAAGTCCCACCATAAATTAGGACCATGTGTTTAAAATTGTTTTAGTGAGGGATATTATTTGTTCAATCATCCACATTAGGGCTGCAGTAATCAAGTATTCTGTTGTGCAGTTTGTTCCAATAATCAAGTAGTCTGATATAACACACTTTTCTAGGCTCATTGCTTATTTTATTTTTCCAGCTTGCAAAAACCTTAATTCTTTTTCTCTAAAAAAGCACATCATCCACATTGAAATATCAAGTTTAACATGTGTGTTTTATTAAAAATTAAAACTCTCCGCTATTAGCATCGGCCATGTAGAAACGTATGTCAACGTATTTAAAGTTTTCCTATTTAAAAGACTCCAAGCGGTCCGGATTGTATCGATTTTTATTAGTTACATTTATAAATGAATAATCGAAGCAACAGAATATAATGCAAATCATTTGTATTAGCAATACCATATTTTCCGGCTATAGAGTGCACTGGTTTTTAAGCCGCACCCACCAAATTTTAGAATGTTTTTAAAAACGGCTGCTCAAACAAAACAGAAGTCATCATCATGGACCCACTAGTTGTGGAAGCTAACTCTTTAATCAGCTAAACAGACTCAATAACTCCAAATTGATGTTTTGGTGAATATTACGAAACTGAAAATGAAAAAAAAGAATGCCATTATAAACGTGATAGCATTTTTGCTAATGCTAACAACGTTAGCTTGATTAAATTACGATAGCACGTACAAATATGCATGAAAACACTCCTACAGACATCACACATGGGACCATTTAGTAAGTATGAATTGTTTTAGTCATTTTGTAAAGCTTACGGATGGTGCCCTGAATGATGAATGAAGAATGTTTTCGAGCAGAAACGCTATGGACGGTTTTACTTCCGGTTCAAGGCTTTAAACAGGAGAGTACATTTTCAACTCGCAGCCCCTGCTGTGAGCTAACTCGTCCAAAAGATGCCGCCATAGCACAAACAATAACACACCGTTTCAGTGTCTTGGTCGGTGTAATATGAAAACTATTTGTTTAATACAAAACACTATGGCCATTAGCAAATAAAAATCCATAAATTAGTCACACCATTTTGTAAACTGCAGGGTTCAAAGTGTTGGAAAAATTTAGCAGCTTATAATATAAATCAAGATATTCAATTTATTTGATTTATCGCTCCAGCCCTAAACCAAATTATGCATATGACAACAATCAAACAAGCATGTGATTTTGTTTTCCAGTTTCTTCATTTTCTTTTGCACATCTCTTCAATTATTATTCTTGAGTAGATTAGATTGATCAATCAATCAATCAATCAATCAATGTTTATTTATATAGCCCTAAATCACAAGTGTCTCAAAGGGCTGTACAAGCCACAACGACATCCTCGGTACAGAGCCCACATACGGGCAAAGAAAAACTCACCCCAGTGGGACGTCGGTGAATGACATATGTAAACCCCCCCCCCCCCCCCCCCCCCCCCCCCCCTAGGGGAGACCGAAAGCAATGGATGTCGAGTGGGTCTGACATAACATTGTGAAAGTCCAGTCCACAGTGGATCCAACACATCAGCGGGAGTCCAGTCCACAGCGGGGCCAACAGGAAACCATCCCGAGCGGAGACGGGTCAGCAGCGCAGAGATGTCCCCAACCGATGCACAGGCTAGTGGTCCACCCGGGGTCCCGACTCTGGACAGCCAGCACTTCATCCATGGCCACCGGACCTATGCAACTCCCCCTCGCAAGGGACAGGGGAGAAGAGGAGAGAAGAAAAGAAACGGCAGATCAACTGGTCTAAAAAAAGGGGGGTCTATTTAAAGGCTAGATTATACAAATGAGTTTTAAGATGGGACTTAAATGCTTCTACTGAGGTAGCATCTCTAACTGTTACCGGGAGGGCATTCCAGAGTACTGGAGCCCGAATAGAAAACGCTCTATAGCCCGCAGACTTTTTGATTGATTGATTAGTTAGATTGTTTAGAATTGTCTCTATTACTGTAGCAGGAAAGGCAGTTAGTGTTATTGTCTCTGGTTTGCAAAAAGTATCATCAGATAGGTCTTGTCTTCAGACTTTTATAGAGCCAGGCTGGTTTTTTTTGTCTGGTGGTTATGTGTGTGTGAGGTGGGTGAATCTCACAGGGGCTGCTGGGTAGGTGGTGAGGTTGGATTTGGGGTCTCATTGCCTATGCATGGCGGCGTTGTAGGGAGATTAGAATAACACTGACTATATTCTGTAAATGAAGAAGAGAGGCATTGGAAGCCTCCGGAGTCCATTATGGATTTTAATAATACATCAAGGTAGTGTAACTGAATAACTGATCTCAGAGGGGGAAGAGAAGAGGAATGAGGGAAATAAAAATGCACACGTGACATTTAGCTAATATACAATATAAATGATGAAAACAAAAATGACTTTTAGTTAATCATGTCTTTCTACTTTTATTCATTTTTATTTTTTTTTCCCGTCAAGTTCCCCCGTAATCCAGAACATGGTGTAAACAAACAAAAAGAGAGGCAAACCAGTTTGGCATCTCTGTAGATTAATTAATGTGGCTGCAAGTTGGCATCACCGAGTGAAAATTATGTGCATAAATAATATCACTAATTAAAAAGATGCAGATTAACATGCAAATAATGTTAATGAGGATCTGCAATTCCGGGGTGTATTCGCATAACATCAACAATTTAATGTCTTGGTGTGACTGTGTTTGCATTGCATTAATAAAATTCAAAGAGCCGTGCATAGAAAATGCTGTCGGAGTCTGCGTTTCCACTTGCGAGTTGTAAATTTTGTGGGCAGTCACAGCCACTTCTTTGGCAGATGCAAAAGTTATTATCTCAAAGGCTGGCTGAAGTGGCGCCATGAGCCCGTATGACCAGCTGTTGGTGAGGGGCTCGCCAGAAAAACACTAAGACAATTAACGGTATTAGTTACCGGGCTCCACTGTTTATTTACTCTCAGATTAATTTCACATGGCTGGAATCTGCTGGGTAGGGGGACACACACGTGAACAAAAAAAAACATTTTTCCTATTGGGAGAAAATATGTGAAAAAGTCCTACATTCCATCCTTCCATCCATTTTTCTACCGCTTGTCCCTTTTGGGGTTGTAAAGCAAATGTATGGTACCTGTCTATATAAGGTGAAAACATCAATTTCCACAATTTCCTATTGAGTCCTATTGCTTTAAATGAGGGGAACATTTAATAAAAATAATACATTCAATCATCTGTTGTCATGCAATGTCTTCTCTCAAAATACATAGTGCAGAGTAAGAAAAAGTAAAACACTTTTGATAAATTTGTAATTGGATTTGGCCAAACTGTGGCTGCATAAATCCCCTATTGAAGTGCAATGCATGTATATTATTAAAGTAGCTCAAACACTTACTCCTCATGCCATTACTTTAAGGGCATACCAAGTTTGTTTTTTTTCTAATTTTAAAACACTTCCTAGTGGTCTAAAAAACATTTAATGGTAGTTTGTTGGGCAATATTTTGGATAGATTTAGTTTTACAGACCTTTTAGTTTTACATTCTTCCAACCGCTTTCTGACCTTCTCTTCCAAATGCTCCGTTTTGTGGGTAGTTTTAAATTACGTGTCGTAGCACTCCTCCAGGCCAAGCCCCATTTGACTGCATCTCCACCCCGTCAGCCATGTTGTAGTTTGTATAGCTTCCATATCGAGTCCACTGACAGATATAAATAAGAACTACATGCCACTTTGTATTAGAAATTGCAACATTGGAGGATTTTAGCATGCATGTGCGTGTACGAGGCAGTCTGCCCCACAACAAGAGTATTGATATGAATAAGGAACTTATTGACAACAACTTTAGGTTAGAACCGGATAAAAATGCTGCACATGCGCAAAGCTCTTTGGGTAAACCTCTACTATATACTGTATGGCGATATCAGCTGACGTAACTAAGGCAAAAAAACGTAACAATCGTTTAAAATTCCGAATCACTCGTTTGGAGTAAGTTTGAAGGAAGGCAAGATTGTGTTATAAATATCTATGCGGTGAATAATGTATTGATTTTAAATTTTCGGGACTTATCGGGATTCCAAATACACAAAAACAGGTGTGAATAAGTAAGAAAAGTTGGTTTTACATTATAGGACCCCTTTAAGATCAAATGGGACCTATGATGATTTTTCTCTTTTCTGACCTATGAATTTTGTTGCAATGTTGGATACTCGTGTTTAACAACAACAAATCGACAAATCATAAGGTTACATTTGCAATCATTTTGCATCATTTGGAGGGTTTCATTTGCAATCTAAAGGGAACGCCTCAGCACATGAACCGTTTGCAGACAAACGCACAAAGTAGGTTATAAATAAGACTGTGGATCCAAATTTACAACAGAGCATATCCATCACATTATCTCCACCACAATGAAGTGTGTTAAATGTAGATTAGAATCATTATACAGTAGGTTCCCTTTGATTATTTTTTTACATTGTATTTTTCACAATCACACTAAATTATGAGACCATGCATGTTAAATTGAATAACATAAAATGTTATTGATCCTGTTAAAAAAGACAAGACATTCAGCGTGGGAACCTAAAGGGGAACTGTAGTTTTTTGGAATTTTGCCTATCATTCACAACCCCTATGTGGGATAACACATACTGTATGTCTTTCTCTTTTTTTATGCATTCAAAATTGTAAATAAACGCTAGCAAGAGGTGGCTATGGCTAATGGGAGTCATCTTGTCCACCCATATTTAATGCCGTCTAAAAAATATCTGAAAACTGCCAGCAATACTCCATTCACATGCCGTCACCTGCACATTTACCAAGTATTAGCGACATTGTTATTATAAAAGCTAACACCGGGAAATTGTTTTTTATAACACGGTGCCTTGATCACAAATAGCTATCGACTGCAGCTATTGACATACTGAGCTGCTGCTGCTGCATCACCTCTTAGTTGGTGAAAGTTTGTGCTAGAATATAAATAATCATCCTCACATGTATAGTAAAAATGTGTGGCTATTAATTGGGAAGTTGGTAAACTTTGAAATGTAATCAAGACCCAAAGACATCGCCAAGAATATGCAACAATATGCTCGTTTTTCTTTTGTTTGCTTTGTTTTTTTTACCTGGTAAGTAAGGATTATGAGGAATTTATCATATAAACGGGGAACACAAGTGTTTGGCTGAAATATATAATCATCCCATCAATGGGCATCCCATTGAAGGTGAGCATTGTATGTAAGTGGTTGTTTTATTATGTTTGTAGTATGTATTTATTGTTTAGCACTGAGTAATACTGTTACATGATGCTCAGTGTTTCACTACTGCTGGATCTGCTTAGCACACAGCTTCTAAAACATGTAGCTCATCCTCCGTATATTCAGTCTCAAAAATCTAAGGTTCTGGGTTATTATTGTCCCAACATTTAAGATTTTTGGCTCTCATAAGTGTGTGCCATGATTAAAAGTCGTCAATAGAGAATGTTGCTATGCGCTTTGTGAAATCAATGCGTCACAAAAATGTTCCTGTAATGCTTAAAATTACCAAAACAGGGTAACTATCACATGGTGTTATACTTACAGCATGTATATGAAACATTGTTGGAGGTTCTTTAAAGTTTTTTAAAGGGCTATATAGGCGGAATATATGTAATCATTACCATGTTTAGCTGCCTATTGATAGCCGTTATTTATGATTTAGAATTAATAAAACAAAAATAGATATGTGTTCTTGTCTCACAAAAAGATTATGAATGATAGTCAAAATTACAAAAAAATGTGTAGTTCCCCTTTAATGTATTTCGCAGCAGAAAGTGAAACAGGAAACCAGAGTGAGTGCATCATTTCCTGCGAGGAAAATATCTGCTACATTTTGGATGGCTACCTAAAGAATAAACAAAGGTTTTTTTCTTAACTTTTGGGAAAAAAAAATATACTGCTTCTGTCAGTCAACAGTGAGTTGACACTGAGGAAAAGAACAGCTCCCTAGTCTGCAATGCTATGACTCACTTGGATTTTTTTCACAGAACGCATCAATTTCCCATTGGATGAAGGTTCTAAGCCTGTTGAAATTACAATGAGGCAGAATGTAATGCTGTAGTAAGTGCTACTTTGTGAACCCTCCTTTTTTTGCCTTTTTAAAGCGTTGAGTTCAAAGAAAGCAATAGTAAAGCGATGTGTGGTTTGAAACATTCAGAAAGTATCCACGGCATTGTTGACACTGCCTCCTTCAACCTCCCTTTTTCGTTGACTGCATACAGTACCACGAGGATTAAACGACAAGGTCAAGTGGATTGTTTGTTTTATTCCTAATTATTGTAGCGACCTGGCTGTTAAACTTAAGTAGTTTTGTGATTTTAAAATTATTTAAAATGGCTTTTTTATTGAGAAAAAAGTTGCTCAATTACCCCTTTGTTATATTGATTTGATATACAGTATTTTATAGCACATTATATTGTGACTAAGTGAGTTTGAGTTTATTTTGAGCATGTATATACACTGGTGGTCAAAAGTTTACATACACTTGTAAAGAACATAATGCAGTGGTTCTTAACCTTGTTGGAGGTACCAAACCCAATCACTTTCTTATGCGCATTCCCCGAACCCTTCTTTGGTGAAATATAATTTTTCTTTTTTTTTCAAAATCAAGACAGAGTTATATGTTTTTTTACTGGTGCACAAAATGAACCGTGCATTAACATCATCTTGTTAAAAGGACAAAACCAACACAGTGCATGAACTCACAATAAATTACACACCTGCAAATCAGATGGAAAATTAGAGGGAACATTGTTTGGGGGCAGGCCTGGCCCTAACCAATCTGGCGCCCTAGGCAAGATTTTAGGTGGCACCCCCCCACATCGGCAGTGAAGTGTATATACTCACAAGAAACCGAATAGCTTTGTCTTTGACCTTTTTTTTTACTTAAAGAAAGAAAATTAACATATTATATGAGAATGTTATGTTATGATTATCTTTAACCGAATCACAGCAGTGCTCAAATTAAAAAACAGCATTCCCTCTCATGTGATATTGCTTAATTAACATTAATGATGTGCACTTTAACAACTAGGCTTACAACTATACCTAATATATAAAGGGGTGGAAAAGTGACTATTACCTGCAGGGCAAACATTAGCTAACCAGAAGGCAATAACAATGTAAACAAAAAACACCTGCTTAAAAGATCTAATACAAATGTCCCTGAGGAATGTAAGGTGGGAGTACTGTAATTACCTAACGTTACATTATTATTTTCCAAAACAATTTAGCCCCCTCCACAATATTAACCCGACGTTAAAACAGAACTAGCTATTTATTGATTAGCAATTGCCGAATCATGTAACATTAGCTTAATGCTAAAAAGCCAGGTTTAATTTAATTTAATTGAATTTGATTTGTATTTGATTTGATTTGATTTTATTATTATTATTATTATTTTTTGTAATTATTATTATTATTTTTGTTTAATCTTATTATTTATTTGTGTGTGGCGTCGCGCGGGTCTCGCTTCCTGTTGGGTGGGGTCCGTGCCCGTGTGGCCCGACCTTGCGCTGTGGGGTCTCTGTTGGCGACTTGATGTGGTGGCGGCGCGGCGCCCGTGTCTGGTCTGGATGCTGTGTCTCGGTTGTTTGGGCGGTGGTGTGTTTGTGCGGGTTTGGGTTGGGGTGGTGGGGTCTTTTGGGGGGGTGGGGGGGGGGGGGTGTTGGTGTCTCTTGTTTGCGTGTTGGCGTTTGGGCTGACCGGCGGGCTGGCGCTGGCTGGTCTCCGTGATCCTGTTGGCGTGTGGTTGCCGGTCGCGGTTTTTTTTGATCGCTTTGATTTGATTGGGTGGTGCTGGCTGTCTGGGGGTGTTGTGGCTGCTGTTTCTGCTGCCGTTTGTTTGTGGTGTGGGCGCCCGTGGCTGCTGGGTCTGGTGCAGGGGGGTGGCTGATGTTGTGACTGGTGGCAGCGCACGCGCGTGGTGGTGGTTGTCGGGGCTGACAAACTGTGTGTATGTATGAGTATGTGTATGTGTGTGTATGTATGTATGTAAGTATGTATATATATGTGTGTATGTGTACATGTGTATGTAAGTATGTATATATATGTGTGTATGTGTACATGTGTATGTGTATGTGTATGTATATAGATATGTATGTATATTTCTGGGTGTACGTTCTGGGCCTGCCTGTCGGGTGGGGGTCGGGGGTCAGGGTATTCCGGGGTGCTGCGAGTCGGCCAGTTGTTGGGGTAGCGACCTTGTGTGTCAGCATGTCTGTGATCTTCTTTTAATTCTTTTTTTTTTTTTTTTTTTAAATAGATTTAATTATTTATTTATTCTTATTTTTTAATATATTTTATTAATATTATTATTATTATTATTATTATTACTTATTTTATTTATTTATTTTCCCCTACCTCAGGGGGGGGACTCAGCGGGGGCGGTTGCTGGTTGTTCCATCTCCATCGTTGGGGTCCCTGCGGGTGGGGTGGGTGGTTCCCGTGGCCCCGTGCTGGGTGGTCCTGTGGCGGCCGGCTTGGGTGGGGTGGCCGTGGGCTGGCCTCGCCGCACTCTCCGGGGGTGGGGGTGGGCTCGTTGGGGCCCGGTTGCCGGTGGGGCGGGGGCGGTCTTCCCGTCCGGTTGCGAGGGGTCTCCGGGCCCCTCAGGCGGGGCGTCCCGCCTTTCTGTCCGTGTGGGGTGTGGTCTCTCGCTGACTTGGGGTCTGGCTGCCCCCTGCTTTTCTCGTGCCTTGTCCTCTGCCGGGTGCGTCTGTCTGCGGCCTGCTGCTGGCCCTTGTGGGCGGCGCGGTGGGCCAGGCTCTGGGGTTCCTGTCACTGTCCGGTTTGGCTGCGTGGGGGCGGTGGTCCCTGGTTCCCTGGGCACCACACCTACTGTTTGTGGGATGGGCTCTCGGGGAGGCTGGAGCCGTACTCTGGCTCCCGCACACACTGAGAGTCAAATGTATTGTACATGCAAATTCACATATACTCACATACATACATACACACATACATAGGTACCTACGATCCCACATACATATACAAATACAGTACATATTTACACACTCAAAGTTCGTACATCCACACGCACGCTCATTATACAAGCATACTGTATACACATACTGTACATATACACTCACTGTACAAACACACACATACACATACTGTACATATACATTCACTGTACAAACACACATATACACATACTGTACATATACATTCACTGTACAAACACACATACAGTATACACATATTGTACATATACATTCACTGTACAAACACACAGATACACATTCTATACATATACATTCACTGTACAAACACACACATACACATACTGTACATATACATTCACTGTACAAGCACACATATACACATACTGTACATATACAAGTACATATGCACACATACACTAATGCACATAATCACGTTTCATCAAACATATATTAATGTTGTTTCCCTAGGGTAAACTGGGTATAACACATGGCACACTGACAAAGCTTAACCTATTGTTACTATAACTATCTACAAGGTTAATGTAGGTTGCTTCTCTTTCTTCCCCTCCATCTTTCTGCATTGTTTCGTATCTCAAGTTATCATTACGTATATGTATTGTTGCATTTGAACAATTGTATTGTTGATAATTAAGGAAAAGTATTGGTATTGTTTATTATCAATAGCACTATTTCTATTGGTATTCATATTGCTCCATTTTTAGTGTAATAATGCTCATTGTCATTTCTGTATAATTTTTTATTTTTGCTAACTGCTTATTTGCTATTACTTTTACCATCATATTTGTACATGTCGTATTTGCTGATGTTGCTCTGTTGTTGTTGCGTTTGCTGTTGTTGTTTTTGTCTCTCTGTCTAATCCCCCTCTTGTCCCCACAATTCCCCCCTCTGTCTTCCTTTTTTTCTCTTTCTATCCCCTCCAGCTCCGGCCCGGCTGCACCAAATGATAATATAAATACATTTAATAAAGTCAAAATACAAATAAGGCAACAAGAGAAGTATCCTACACTTCTCTTTTGTAAAGTAAATCTGAACAGCCGATATGGGCATCTACATCTACTATATGATTTGCCTGAGAAGCTGGGCAGGACAAAAAAAAAAAAAGCCAGGTTACTATCACATTCTGTAACAGACAAATAATTTCATGTAGGCTAACGTTACCTACCTGCTATCTCTGTCTTTTTCTCGTTTCTCCTCCCCTTCTTTTCTATTTTTTCTTCCCTGGGCACCTGACAGTTTTGGCCGTTTTGACATCTTGTGTTGATTTTTTTGATGTGGTAACTCCAAAAAGAGTCATGATACGGGAAGGGAGGGGGCGCACCGTGCGGGAGGGGGGGGGGGGGGGCGGCGGGGGGGGACTCACCGAACCCAGGTTAAGAACCACTGACATAATGTCATCGCTGTCTTGAGTGTCCAATAATTTCCACAACTCTTATTTTTTTGTGACAGAATGATTGGAGCACATACTTGTTGTTCATCTGACCACATAACTTTCTTCCAGAAAGTCTTATCTTTGTCCATGTGATGTCAGATGAAATAAAAAAAAATAGCTGTTGGGCCACAATACCCAGCAATATGTTTGAGGAGAAAAGGTGAAGCATTTAATCCCAGGAACACCAAATCCTACCGTCAAGCATGGTGTTTTGCTGCCAATGGAACTGGTGCTTTACAGACAGTATATGGGGCAATAAAAAAGGAGGTTTACCTCAAAATTCTTCAGGACAACCTAAAATCATCAGCCCGGAGGTTGGGTCTTGGGCGCAGTTGGGTGTTCCAACAGGACAATGACCTCAAACACATGTCAAAAGTGTAAAGAAATGGCTAAATCGGGCTAGAATTAAGGTTTTAGAATGGCCTTCCCAAAGTCCTGACTTAAACGTGTGGACAATGCTGAAGAAACAAGTCCATGTCCGAAATCCATCAAATTTAGCTGAACTGCACCAATTTTGTCAAGAGGAGTGGTCAAAAATTCAACCAGAAGCTTGCCAGAAGCTTGTGGATGGCTACCAAAAGCGCCTTATTCCAGTGAAACTTGCCAAGGGACATGTAACCAGGTATTAACATTGCTGTATGTATACCTTTGACCCACATTTTCAGTAGACCCATATTAAATTAAAAAAAGAACCAAAATTCATGAATGTTTTTTGTGACCAACAAGTATGTGCTCCAATCACTCTATCGCAAAAACATTAGAGTTGTAGAAATGATTGGATACTCAAGACAGCCATGACATTATGTTATTTACAAGTGTATGTAAACTTTTTACCACGACTGTAAGGGTCACACTGAATCACATCTCATGGTCACAATTATACAACTCAACATGTCCGGAAACCTAACTCAATTATGGACTTTTGTTGAGGCTGAAACCCATTCATTATATTAAAACTATATTTTATGGAGGAATTTGCTTCAATATTCAAACTTTTATATTTATGAACCTTATTCAATAACCAATTGAGTTTCTAAATTGAGGTTCTCTTCTTACTATTATACCAACATTGTACTGAACAAGAGCTTTTCACCCCACTAGGTTTAAAATAAATAAAGCCTTAACCTGTTACTGTTTTGACCACAGTACAGTTGCCACTAAATCTCATGATTTGATACAGCATTAAATCCTAACCGACTGGGGTGGATGACACATAAACTTGACAGGCAGAACATTTCATTTCTATATGTTATGAGGTCATAGAGCTTCTGTTGAAAATTGAGGAGCCTCACACTGTAAATCTAAATTCTCCCGTTGTGTCACGTTAGGTGAATAAAGGACATTGGAAACAGGCTCCATGGCACATAAGTGTTTCGTGCTTATACCTGAAAAAAAATGTTGCTGAAACTTTGATATGGTTTGCAATTGCATCCTTGTTTGTGCGCAAGATGCAAGCCGTGCTAAAGTATGTTGACGCACCGGTTGCAAACGCTGTATGCTCAGGACATAAGGTTTGTATTATACTTGGCATGGATGGACTATGCTACAGTTTGAAATTCCGAGAGCGAAGTGGAGAGAGAAACACAATGACCTCTTCAGCTGGGCACAGCTCAAGCAGCTGGCCAATAACTTAGACAGGGCTTTGTAATATGCTTGCTTTGGACTGCAGGGAACTGCACAGACAACACATAAAACTATGACAAGCAGATGATGGATTAGGGTCATAAGTCTCAGTTCAGCCGTGCAAACAAAACATCGTGATTGTGTGTTACGACAATGTGGGGTAATAGACAGAAATTAACAGATGTTGATTGCAGCCTGCATACTCTCAGCATGCAAAACAGCTCTGACAGAAAAGCGGTTAAGCTGAATGAAGCAAAACATTACAAGAGTGGAGCTGCGGCGCCAACCCGGCAAATATGTTTTTACTTTGTTTTACAAACTGTGTTCTTTAGTTTTCCCCATGACAGACAGACTGGCCTGTCTGCGTTCAAGCCCAATTTTGTTTAGCGAAAAGATGAACGTGAAAAAAATCCCTACAAAGTCAAACGTTTTTGATCTGCCATGGTGCTGTTTCAAAGTTGTCAGGGAGCGAACTTGTTTCAATGTAATGATTGCAGGGTTTTTTTATGTTCTTCTCTCATAGCCTAAGGTGAAATGCACATTTCATCAAGGTTATGGAGGACTTGTGTTATTTGCGCTCCTCATGAATGTAAAGTTGATTTTGCCTCTCTGAAGGCTTCCAGCGAGATTTGAATGCTGAACTACAAAGCGCTTGTTATAGCTGAGCTTAATCAAATTCAACACTCTCAGTGTCTCTCAGCGCTGGACAGAAAGGTTGGAAATGTGTTAAAATAAATTGCTGGCTTTTAGAACGAGTAGATCATGCTATTCTTCTTCATCACAACAGCAACATGATTGCCCAAAAAACACAAAGCCAATGAATAATTATCTGTTGTTAGGATGCATTCTTTGTAGTGTTCTTTATAATAACACCTCTGTTTTAGAACACCTCATTTATAGCAGTATGTCTAAACATTTGAGCTGGACTGTTACTAGAACCACAACTTTTACATCCTTTGCTTTCAATGTTGTTGTTGTAAACCGAGCTTGAAGAAGTATTTGGAGAATTAAAAAAAAAATTGTCATGAGTTTGCCTTTTGATACATTGTTAAACAACTGTGATGTATTTTGAATATATAAATCAACAAACACATCAGCTTGTGCATGAAGTGTTGAGTTTTAGCTTTAATTACAAAGTTTGAAAAAATATGGCATTTATCATTATGAAATTATAACTACAGATTAGGGCTGTCAAAAATAAAAACGTTTACTAATGTGATTAATCACAAAACAATATCACAATATATAAGCAGGTTTATCACGTAATTGATCTTGACTCTGCATGCTCCTTTACCTTAACCACAGATGTGGTTATATAGTGAGTGATCAGGTCTGACTGACTGGTGTGCTCGCTGGAAAATTTCACTCCAAAATATAGCCTGACTGGACATGTTACCAAGTTTTGAGCAAATAAATGACGTGCATTCAAGTAAGCCATTAAACAAATGTTCCTGTATGACATTCCGACAATAAAACTGCATTTTTTAAAAAAAATATTGGGATCTTTTTTAAGTTAATTTAAATCAAACTAGCATAGGGATAACCATTATTAATCCAAAGGCAAAAATGTGATCAATCTGATTTAAAAAAAAATATATATACTGTATATCATTTGACAGCACTACCACAGATACATTACGGAGATAACATGGATTTCATTTTATAGTGATTCAAATGACATAATTGTAAATATAATAATCTGGTTTTATTATGAATATAATCATTTATAATTTTAATCATTACATTTTCATTATTTATTTACTGAAAATCATTTTTCTCCAAGTGTTAAAATAGTGGTTGTAGTCACTACGTTTCCAAGCAATAAATTGTAGTCTGATTTCTCAAATAGTTTGTTTTTGTGTATTTTTAAACATATGTCTCCCAGTGTCCATGCACACTCTCTAATGCGACTATTGTTCATACGCTGTGTGCCTCCCGTACACTGGGGGGTACTTATTTCATTTTAGCGCAGATAAATGTATTGCTTTTCCGGTTGATCTATGATGTCACACCAGGCATCAGCTAATCCTTAAAAAATTGACGGTTTGGCTCTTTTGTACCTGATGTCCACTGCATGGCACAGATTAGAAATATTACGTCTCCAATGGCTATACTGATGTTAAATAGCAGACAGCATCAATAAATGATTTTATATTTCTCCAAACATGACGCTACTACTAAGAAATTCTCAGACCAGGTGCAGGTCTGAAGCAAAGAAAAACCGGCGGGAGAGAGTTTTTTCGAAATAATTTTTTGAACGAAGAATCATGGAGAAAAAACTTTTGTTCATTCATAAGGCTCTGTGGATTAATGGAGTTTTAAATCCAAAGGAAAAGACTGTTCGTGCAAGCACCAGCCATTACTGTTCCAGATGAAGGTTGTTCTGGACTATCTTGCCAGTTGTGTGGAATACAGAGTTATTGTTAATCAGTTTGAAGTGCACGAATGCAGCGTGAAGAGGTTTGTCTACGCATTATTATTCACCTTTATTATACGTGCGTCATTCTCTTTCCTCTCATTTGTATTTCATTCGGCAGTCCAAATTAAGCATTCTACATTTCCTTAGCAACCTTCTTAAAAAAAAGGCTGGGTTTTTTTTCTCTCCCATCGATGCACATCAAAATGTTCCGTTCTTTTAATTTGTGAAGCAAATCAAAAGTCTCCTCTATATTAAAAATGTTGCTTATGTTTTCATTGAATGATATCTGCCTCCGGGTTGTATTCCGTGCATTTAGAGCCGAACTATTTGAGAAATCGGACTAATTTAGTGCATGGACACAGCTATTATATTACATTTGAAAGGCTACGCTTCAATCGCATGTTTTCTTATTTATTGATTGATTATTAATTTATGTTGGTGGTGCTTACTGCAAAATCAATAAAAAATGGCAATGTCCAAATATTTGTGGCTACTACAGTTGTTGGGTTTAAAAACAACAAAGAATGCTCAATACTAAAAGTGTGGTACAATGTTTGTTTGTATTTTTCTTTAAAAAACAAAACAAAACCACATATCTCACTAAAGCAGGTCAACAGGTTTAAAAAATATATAATTTATCATTTGGTTGTAGTTTTGTATCAGTACATTTTATCGTCACTATAAAAGTAATTTTGTAAAAGTCAGAGTGAAAATGTGATATATGAATTTTTGAATGTCCTATTCTATGGATGCACAATAAAGGCGTTACATTTGTCACTCAAAGGTTGATACATTGAAGTGCAATTATAAAAATTTAAAAAACCAAACCAAAAAAAATGCTATTATAACATAATTTAAAGGTCACAAACTGGTAGGTAAATACAATATTGCTAATTACGAAAAGCACCATGTGATCTTCTGTTATACGATGTGATGATCATTTACAATCTAAATTAAGAGAGGAATGAATAAACCCATCCATTCAGCTTTAACTAATGTGGAATTAATAGCGCTCACAATGGCCAAATTGTTTTCAAACTCCAGTCAGACAAAGGAGACAGAGGGAGAGGACGAAAATGATATCGCAATTATCATAAAATCCATCATTGTAATTCACACAGGCTGAGTGTTGCACTGTTTGGATAGGTAATGATTTTCTAATATGAGGAGGCAATTTGCATAAATAGCCTGGAGATGGGTTATCATCATTGTCGTCGTCATCATCATCATTTTCAATTCTGCACAATTACAATCCCTCCACTATATATCAGAGCTCACAGCTATGTAAAACCACAGCACTAATTAATAAGCCATTTACTGACTAGCAGCTAGTTACTGTTGGTCCTGCTGATGACCTTAGCGAGGATGAGCCGTCTCAGAAGTGCCTGTGTGTAACTACAAACATAATGATGTGCCAGGAGGGAATCATTAAAAATAATTTACACAAGCCTTCATTTATCCAGATCTTTTGATAGCGCACTTCCCCCGGTGTTTAGATCCGTGGCACAGAACCTCCTTACCATTTGGAAAGTGCCGGCCGGGGGAACAAGTGGGGATACCTAAGTGGTTAATTAAGAGCTGTTGGGGTGCCGGGAGAGCCTCCTGAAAAATCTCTCTGATGTCTGCTGTGTCAAGTGTCGCTCCCAAACTGAGCAGTGAGAGGTAGCAGCCACACTAGGCTAATTACTGGGGAAGGCAGGGAGCAGCTGAGGAGAGGAGAGGAGAGGAGAGGGGGCACTTAAATGAATTACTCTCCAAGAATCCCTGCATTTACACACGCACGCACGCACACACACACACACACACACGCACACACACACACACACACACACACACACACACACACAGCAGACGCATGCTCAAGCATAAAGTACAATGCAAATATTTGGGCAATCAACAGCAATTTCAGGATGCATATTATCCCTAGCTACCGCCATTGAACACAACATGCGGATGGGTGTCAGTGGGAAATGAGGAACGTAGGCTATTTCATCCCTACAAGCCTGTTTCGCAGGTTTCTCTGCTTTTATAAAAATATTATATACATTATATAAAATCCCCTGAAGAGCAGAGAAACCTGCGAAACAGGCTTGTAGGGATAAAATAGCCTCCGTGCTCTGTGTTTTTTCCTAACTAACGTACACTACCGTTCAAAAGTTTGGGGTCACATTAAAATGTCCTTATTTTTCAATGAAGATAACTTTAAACTAGTCTTAACTTTAAAGAAGTACACTCTATACATTGCTAATGTGGTAAATGACTATTCTAGCTGCAAATGTCTGGTTTTTGGTGCAATATCTACATAGGTGTATAGAGGCCCATTTCCAGCAACTATCACTCCATTGTTCTAATGGTACAATGTGTTTGCTCATTGGCTCAGAAGGCTAATTGATGATTAGAAAACCCTTGTGCAATCATGTTCACACATCTGAAAACAGTTTAGCGTGTTACAGAAGCTACACAACTGACCTTCCTTTGAGCAGATTGAGTTTCTGGAGCATCACATTTGTGGGGTCAATTAAACGCTCAAAATGGCCAGAAAAAGATAACTTTCATCTGAAACGCGACAGTCTATTCTTGTTCTTAGAAATGAAGGCTATTCCACAAAATTGTTTGGGTGACCCCAAACTTTTGAACGGTAGTATATATATATATATATATATATATATATATATATATATATATATATATATATATATATATATATATATATATATATATATATATATATATATATATATATATATATATAATTATTATTATTTTATTTTTTTCAGGGTATACACTGCCTTCCGCTCAAATGCAGCTGGGATAGGTTCCAGCCATCCCCGTGACACTGAGAGGGACAAGCAGTAGAAAATGGATGGAAGGATGAATGTATTTTAAAAAGCTACATTTTTACACACGCACACTTTGCTCATACAGTTTCATTCAATGACATTGTCAGCAAAAAAGTCAGTGACATAAATTCAGTCTCCGAAAAAACCTTTCGGAATAAATGAACCTCCATTGTAATGCACTGTTAAAACATTAACCCCACCCCCAAAAAAACAAAAAAACTATGGTACTGTTTTACAATTTACAATAATTATTTGGAAAATAAATACCATACATTATACGGTAAAATTTTGTTGAATCAGCTCCCAGTTGTTTTAATGTAAAATCTAACAAATATTTTACAGTGCAGATAAACATGAGGACACAATGATGAGCTAGTTTTTGTTTCGTTTTTGAAGAAACAACAACACATTAGAGCAAATAACGAGCATTTTATGAAAACGAAAGAGCAATTTTCCCTTACCAAAGAAACTTTGTGGCACAATAACAACTACTTGATTCCCGAGCGCAACCACCGCTGCTGCTCACTGCTCCACTCACCTCCTAGGGGTTGGAACAAGGGGATGGGTCAAATGCAAAAAGTAATTTCACCACACATAATGTGTGTGTGACTATCAGTGGTAATGTAACTTTAACTTTACAGTGGCTATAAATAACCTCCATTGAAATCAACTTTAGCAATAAAGGAAAACATTGCCTACAAACATGTAAATACAATACAAATATCATATACATCCATAATGTTCTGTGTATGAAAACTAAAATAAATATAAGCACAATATACAAATGCAAAATTGTCTTACCCTATCTGGTATGTGTGCAGTTTAAAAAAAAGTCAGTACATTTGATGGTAAAATATGGGAAATTATGTCACCAGAATTTCACTTTAAAATTAAATGTTTTGTATTTATAGTAATACACTGTAAAAATGACCATGGATTTTACGGTAGAAAAATACGTAAGCTTAGTCGTCTACATTTTACTGTAAACATAGCAGTGGTACGGCTTTTTTCAATTTACAGTAATGTGGTGTTGTGTAGAAACTCAACAACTCTGGTGACTGAGTAGTAGTAGTAGTTTTGGTTATATGTTTTAGTTACAGTTATAAATGATAAATGGGTTAAACTTGTATAGCGCTTTTCTACCTTCAAGGTACTCAAAGCGCTTTGACAGTATTTCCACATTTACCCATTCACACACACATTCACACACTGATGGCGGGAGCTGCCATGCAAGGCGCTAACCAGCAGCCATCAGAGGCAAAGGGTGAAGTGTCTTGCCCAAGGACACAACGGACGTGACTAGGAAGGTAGAAGGTGGGAATTGAACCCCAGTAACCAGCAACACTGCGATTGCTGGCACAGCCACTCTACCAACTTCGCCACGCCGTCCCTTGTAGACATTATTCTTATTTGTGTATTTTTACCCGTAACTGTGATACACAACATTTTTAGGTGAGCTAAAATGTCTTTGTCAATGCACATATAGGATATGGGACCACCTAGGAATGTTTACAATAAAACATATATGCCAAATTAACTATTATGAATTCTTCCGAATAGTTCTCTGCAATAGTCTATGTAATTTTGAATTCACCTTATCCAAATCTTATCTAATAACTACTACCAATAAGTGTTTCCTTGATAAACACAAGTTTACTTCTGAAAAAATAAGAAATATAACAACAAGTCAATCTTTGAAATGAACAGTTCTGCAAGATCCAGCTCCCTTCTGGAAGCAATCAATCCAATCTTTATTAGCAGACCAAGTTTGGTATAATTGCTTGGCCTTGGTCGTTTTTCTATGGAGTGCCATGCAACACAAGAACAATTGGTAACACTTTATTATGGGCAACATATTCACCATTAATTAGTTGCTTATTAACATGCAAATTTGTAACATATTGGCTCTTAATTAGTCATTATTAAGTACTTATTAATGCCTTATTTTTAATGGCCTTATTATACAACCAGTAAGCCATTAAAGGCCTACTGAAATGAAATGTTCTTATTTAAACGGGGATAGCAGGTCCATTCTGTGTGTCATACTTGATCATTTCGCGATATTGCCATATTTTTGCTGAAAGGATTTAGTAGAGAACATCGACGATAAAGTTCGCAACTTTTGGTCGCTGATAAAAAAGCCTTGCCTGTACCGGAAGTAGCGTGACGTCAAAGGTTGAAAGGCTCCTCACATTTCCCCATTGTTTACACCAGCAGTGAGAGCGATTCGGACCGAGAACGCGACTATTACCCCATTCATTTGAGCGAGGATGAAAGATTTGTGGATGAGGAAAGTGAGAGTGAAGGATTAGAGTGCAGTGCAGGACGCCAGGGTGTATCTTTTTTTCGCTCTGACCGTAACTTAGGTACAAGGGCTCATTGGATTCCACACTTTCTCCTTTTCTATTGTGGATCACGGATTTGTATTTTAAACCACCTCGGATACTATATCCTCTTGAAAAGAGAGTCGAGAACGCAAAATGGACATTTACAGTGACTTTTATCTCCACGACAATACATCGGTGAAGCACTTTAGCTTCGGAGCTAACGTGATAGCATTGTGCTGAACTGCGGATAGAAACAGAAGAAATAAGCCCCTGACTGGAAGGATAGACAGAAGATCAACAATACTATTATTATTATCTTACCATCCAAAAATCGCTGCCGTTGTGTCCTTGGGCAGGACACTTCACCCTTGCCCCAAGTGCCGCTCACATCGGTGAAATGAATGATGAATGGTAGGTAGTGGTCGGAGGGGCCGTAGGCGCCAAATTGGCAGCCACGCTTCCGTCAGTCTACCCCAGGGCAGCTGTGGCTACGAAAGTAGCTTACCACCACCAGGTGTGAATGAATGATGGGTTCAAGAATGTAAAGCGACTTTGGGTACTTAGAAAAGCGCTATATAAATCCCAGGTATTATTATTATTATTATTACTTCTACTATCAGGAGACACCGAACCAAACCCTGGACATGTAACCACACGGTTTATGCTGTCCAGCCTGGCGAAGCTTAGCAATGCTGTTGCTAACGACGCCATTGAAGCTAACTTAGCTATGGGACCTCAACAGAGCTATGCTAAAAACATTAGCTCTCCACCTACGCCAGCCCTCATCTGCTCATCACGACCCGTGCTCACCTGCGTTCCAGCGATCAACGGCGCGACGAAGGACTTCACCCGATCATCGGTGCGGTCGGCGGCTAGCGTCGGATAGCGTGTCTGCTATCCAACTCAAAGTCCTCCTGGTTGTGTTGCTGTAGCCAGCCGCTTATACACCGATCCCACCTACAGCTTTCTTCTTTGTTGTCTCCATTGTTCATTAAACAAATTGCAAAAGATTCACCAACGCAGATGTCCAGAATACTGTGGAATTTTTCGATGAAAACAGACGCTGTTTGTATTGGGACACAATGGTGTCCCAATACTTCCGTTCAATCCATGACGTCACGCGCAAACGTCATCATACCGAAACGTTTTCAGCCGGATATTTCCCGTAAATTTAAAATTGCACTTTATAAGTTAACCCGGCCGTATTGGCATGTGTTGCAATGTTAAGATTTCATCATTGATACATAAACTATCAGACTGCGTGGTCGGTAGTAGTGGGTTTCAGTAGGCCTTAAACTAAGAGTCTTCCCTCAATAACCTCAGAATTATTACTTATTAGTAACCCTAACCCTAACCCTAACCCTAACACTTATATGTTCCCATAGTGTCCGAATAACTCTAAATTAATTATTTGTTACTTACAATATGTTCCCCATACTAATGTGTTACCGAAAAATCCTATAACGAGTGATGAACGTGATGAATTGAAACTTCCTCCAGCACAAAGTGCCAAGCAGGGAGTGTACCAAATATGTCCCCTTTAATCTGCAGTATTCCCCACTGTGGTGTCAAAATTCTGTTCAAATGCAATCAGTGCCAGAAAGAAAGAGATGAACAACGCTTAGGGATGCGGGCGCTAGCAACCCCGAACCTCTATGCCAATCATGATACGTTGGACCAAGCCCTTAAAAATTGCTTGGCAATTTTTTTTTCCTTCCTCTTCTCCTTCTTTCTGCATCTCTCTGACTCCAAAACATTCTATAGCGGGGAGCATAGGGAGGAAAGGGCTTGCTGGGGAAAAGATAGACAATAAGGGTTTTAAGGCCTCTGAGCTGCCTACAGCAAAGCTGCTTTCCATGCAGCAAGGAGCCAGGCTGCCACCACCAAGCCAAGTGCTCCAGCCACATCAGCCATGACAGAAGGCTGCCAGAACAATCATCTTAACAATATGGCTGAGTTGCTGACCCCACACTGAAACGGTGCTATAGCTCCAACTATGGAAACTATCGTGACTGGCTTGCCACTGGCGCTAATAGCGCAACACTGAGCCAGGCCTTGGATTTGGGTAGTTGCAGTGGGACTGCAGCGGGCTTGTACTGGTTGTCAAGGAATGTGTGGTCACAAAACATGAAGTCTGCTCGGTTGGTGATCCTGGACATAAACAAGAAGATGTATGAAAATCAATTTGGGGATAGCAACATGACTAAATGAATATTCATTGGAGTTTTTAAGCACAGCATTTTATTTTCTACCATAACAATAGGTACACTGCACAATCCTAAACAAAATGACATGGGTATTATTGTGGTTTTAGTTTGCTGTGGTGCTCGAATACTTATTCATTCGTTGTTATTGCATGTTCTACTGCTAATCTTGTTTAGGCTAACAGGTGAACTGGAGCCTATGCCAACTGACTTTGGGTTGATTGCCAATGATTACTATAGGGCCAATGCATTTACAGGGCGCTCTGCATTATTACATCCCTAAATGTACAGGTCTATTAACTTGCTAAATGTGTTTCGACATCAATAGTTTACCATATTGAACTTTTTCAAAATATTTTCATTGTATGATATCATGATAACTATAACCTCCACATTTTCTAAGAAATATATTGTAGAAGTATTTCACTCCGTCTGTAGTAAAACTATGTTTTCACCTTTCTTTTTCCATGATATTGTATTTGTTAAGATGCACAGTAAAAGGTCCAGTGATAACAACAAAGGGCTTATCAATACTTGGTTTATGTCAGGGACGTGCACATGATTATAGAGGGGCAGGGGCTCAAAGTCAGAAAAGGGCAGGAATTTTTTTTTTGGTCCTTTACACAATATGGAAATTAATGTAAAATTAAATTTGCTAATAGGAAGCTAACTACTTAGCTGTGTGTCCTTTGTAGGTAAAAGTGATTGCCATTTCTTTTGTGTCAACAAATTATGGTCATAATGAGTTAATTCACACTATCATAGGCTTGGAAGACATGAAAAGCAACAAAACACTGGTTTATTATTAGGCTATTTATTGTTAAAGATAAGCACTTTAATATTGAACATTGAACAGTGCAACATGAACTTTGAAAAAAAAATACAAAAATAAATACCCAAATGGAAAAAACTTCAATGTGAAAATCTGTCCTTCTTCCCTTAACTTGATGAAAACACCATCAAGTTGTAACTTATGGTCTTTCCCACTTAATGCTCAGACTAAACAACTGAAACGCAATACAGGGCCACAAATATTGACCAGGGGCCAGTAGAGGGCTGTATCCTTTCTTTTTTTGGCATTGTGCTGCAGGCATAATCAACATGAATCAAGTTTAAATACAGATGGTAATATTCCTAACAGATAACCTACATCTTATATCCCCAGAATGCTGAAATTATTATTATTATTAATAATATTAATTATTATTATTATTATTATTATTATTATTATTATTATTATTATTATTATTATTATCATTATCATTATTATTATTATTATTATTGTTATTATTATCATTATTATCATTATTATTATTTTGTCAACCCACACAGTAATAGCAAAGTCACAATAAACTTTATATCTAAAACTCTACTGTGAGAAAAATGTGATCCGCCGTAAACACAGTGCATTTTATTTTGAAAATTAACCCGGTGTTTTATTTTGTATTTTGTTCACTACTTCCTGTCCCGCACGATCCGCTCTGCTCTGTGCGGACTCGATGTGCCGTGCTCAATTGATGCGCCGTGCTCCGACGTCCGGCAAAAACAGAAGCTGACGCATTGAATAATAGAATAATACAGCGTTTTTCTGAAATATTACCCATATTAGATGCTGAATAAGTGGACGACGACTAGACCATAACTCACAGGTTCAAGTTGCTCCACTGTCACGTCTCAGGGGCGCACTCTCTCTCCTCTCACTTACTCACACTCGCCCTCTCTCTCTCTCTCTGACGGAAGCGGCAGGCTCAAACAACCCGGTATTACAAGAAAACGTGGAGTTTTTGTACCGCTGTTTTTTTTTTACATCTCTGATAGGAATGTATTAATGTTGTTTAAAGGAAAACAAACAAAAAAAAAACACACACACAGGCAGAGGGCACTTTTTAAGACGAGGCAAAAAAGGGCAGGGGCTCGAGCACCCATAGGGCCCTATGTGTGCACGTGCCTGGTTTATGTATTACGACAATGAACCCTCATAAAATGACAACACAATCCCCTTTATTAGTTTCCGTGCAATAAAAACATACACCTGCATCCAACTGTAGGTCCTTACATGTTAACATAAATAACTTAACAGAAAACATTCCATTAAAAAAACAACTTCAATAAAATGATTAATAAAATGCACAAATGTAGAAACCCAAAAGAGGAATTTAAAATTTAAAACAAGCAAAAATAGAGAAATATAAAATATATAGATATAATGTTAAATACAATGCCCCAGATAAAGTACATTATTAGCTGTTTTAGGGGTATAGGCAGTGGCAAATAAGTACTACTTAATTATTGTTAACAGTCCAGGTTAGTACTATCCATACTTGCCAACCCTCCCGATTTTTCCGGGAGACTCACGAATTTCAGTGCCCCTCCCGAAAATCTCCCGGGGCAACCATTCTCCCGAATTTGTCCCGATTTTCACCCGAACAACAATATTAAGGGCGTGCCGTGATGGCACTGCCTTTAGCGTCCTCTACAACTTGTCGTCGCGTCCGCTTTTTCACCATACAAACAGCGTGCCGGCCCAGTCACATGTTGTATGCGGCTTCAGCAGCTTCACGTAAGTGACTGCAAGACATACTTGATCAACAACCATATAGGTCACACCGAGGGTGACCGTATAAACAACATTAACACTGTTACAAATGTGTGCCACACTGTGAACCCACACCAAACAAGAATGACAAACACATTTCGGGAGAACATCCACACCGTAACACAACATAAACACAACAGAACAAATACCCAGAATCCCTTGCAGCCCTAACTCTTCCGTGCTACAATATACACCCCCGCTACCACCAAACCCCGCCACCCCCCAATCTCCCGAATTCGGAGGTCTCAAGGTTGGCAAGCATGGTACTATCA